>NC_045449.1:55963542-56011753 GCF_002776525.5 Piliocolobus tephrosceles | reverse complement strand
ACAGGGATGCCCTCTCTCACCACTCCTATTCAACATAGTGTTGGAAGTTCTGGCTAGGGCAATCAGGCAAGAGAAAGAAATCAAGGGTATTCAGTTAGGAAAAGAAGAAGTCAAATTGTCCCTGTTTGCAGATGACATGATTGTATATTTCGAAAACCCCATTGTCTCAGCCCGAAATCTCCTTAAGCTGTTAAAAAACTTCAGCAAAGTCTCAGGATACAAAATTAATGTGCAAAGATCACAAGCATTCTTATACACCAGTAACAATCAAACAGAGAGCCAAATCATGAATGAACTTCCATTCACAATTGCTTCAAAGAGAATAAAATACCTAGGAATCCAACTTACAAGGGATGTAAAGCACCTCTTCAAGGAGAACTACAAACCACTGCTCAGTGAAATAAAAGAGGACACTAACAAATGGAAGAACATACCATGTTCATGGATAGGAAGAATCAATATTGTGAAAATGGCCATACTGCCCAAGGTCATTTATAGATTCAATGCCATCCCCATCAAGCTACCAATGAGTTTCTTCACAGAATTGGAAAAAACTGCTTTAAAGTTCATATGGAACCAAAAAAGAGCCCACATTGCCAAGACAATCCTAAGTCAAAAGAACAAAGCTGGAGGCATCACGCTACCTGACTTCAAACTATCCTACAAGGCTACAGTAACCAAAACAGCATGGTACTGGTAGCAAAACAGAGATATAGACCAATGGAACAGAACAGAGTCCTCAGAAATAATACCACACATCTACAGACATCTGATCTTTGACAAACCTGAGAGAAACAAGAAATGGGGAAAGGATTCCCTATTTAATAAATGGTGCTGGGAAAATCGGCTAGCCATAAGTAGAAAGCTGAAACTGGATCCTTTCCTTACTCCTTATACGAAGATTAATTCAAGATGGATTAGAGACTTAAATGTTAGACCTAATACCATAAAAATCCTAGAAGAAAACCTAGGTAGTACCATTCAGGACATAGGCATGGGCAAGGACTTCATGTCTAAAACACCAAAAGCAACTGCAGCAAAAGCCAAAATTGACAAATGGGATCTAATTAAGACTAATTGATTCTGTTGCCTACAAGAAATACACTTCACCCATAAAGACACACACAGACTGAAAATAAGGGATAGAAAAAGATATTCCATGCCAATAAGAAACCTAAAAGAGCAGGAGTGGCTATACTTATGTCAGATAAAATAGATTTTTTTTTTTTTTGAGACGGAGTCTTGTTCTGTCGCCCAGGCTGGAGTGCAGTGGCCAGATCTCAGCTCGCTGCAAGCTCCACCTCCCGGGTTTACGCCATTCTCCTGCCTCAGCCTCCCGAGTAGCTGGGACTACAGGCCCCCGCCATCTCACCCGGCTAGTTTTTTGTATTTTTTAGTAGAGACGGGGTTTCACCATGTTAGCCAGGATGGTCTCAATCTCCTGACCTCGTGATCCGCCCATCTCGGCCTCCCAAAGTGCTGGGATTACAGGCTTGAGCCACCGCGCCCAGCCAAGAAAATAGATTTTAAGACAAAACTACAAGAAGAGACAAAGAAGGTCACTATATGATAATAAAGGGGTCCATTCAGCAGGAGGATATAATAATTTTAAATATATATGCACGCGACACTGGAGTATCCAGATGTACAAAGCAAATATTATTAGAGCTAAACAGAGAGATGGACTCCAATACAACAGTAACTGGAGACTTCAACACTTTTAGCATTGGACAGATCTTTTAGACAGAAAATCAACAAAGAAACACCGGATTTAGTCTACATTATAAAACAGATGGATCTAATAGATATTTACAGAACATTTCATCCAATGGCTGCAGAATACACATTCTTTCCTCAGCACATGGATCATTCTTAAGGACAGACCATATGTTAGGTCACAAAAGAAGTTTTTACAACATTTGAAAAATGGAAATAATAGCGAAGCTCTGACAACGATGGAATAAAATTAGAAATTCATAACAAGAATAATTTTGGAAAATGGATGAATACTTTGAAATTGAACAATATGCTTCTGAGTGACCATGGGTCAATGAAGAGATTAAGAAGAAAATTTAAAAATTTCCTGGCTGGGTGCACTGGCTCATGTCTGTAATCCCAGCACTTTGGGAGGCTGAGGCAGGCAGATCACTTGAGGTCAGGAGTTCGAGACCACCCTGACCAACATGGAGAAACTCCATCTCTACTAAAAATACAAAAATTAACTGGGCATGATGGTGCATGCCTGTAATCCCAGCTACTTGGGAGGTTGAGGCAGGAGAACCCCTTGAGCCCAGGAGATAGAGGTTGTGGTGAGCTGGGATCACACCATTGCATTCCAGCCTGGACAACAAGAATAAAACTCAGTCTCAAAAAAAAAAAAAATCTTGAAAAAAAATTATAATGGAAACACAACATACCACAACCTATGGGATACAGCAAAAGAAGTACTAAGAGTGAAGCTTATCACTATAAGTGCCACACCAAAAAAAGAAAAACTTCAAACAACCTAACAATGCATCTTAAAGAGTTAGAAAAGCAAGAGCAAATCAAACCCAAAATTAGTAGAAAAAAATAAATAATAAATATTAGAGCAGAAATAAATGAAATTGAAATGAAGAAAATTGAAATGAAGATCAATGAAACAAAAAGTTGTTTTTTTGAAAAGTTAAACATAATCAACAAACCTTTAGCAAGAGTAACTAAGAATAAAAGAGAAGAGGTCCAAATAAATACAATCAGAGATGAAAAAGAAGACATGACAACTGATACCAAAGAGATTCAAAGAATCATTAGTGGCTACTATGAGCAACAATATGGTAATACATTGGAAAATCTAGAAGGAATACACAAATTTCTAGACACACACAACCTACCAAGATTGAACCACAAAGAAATCCAAAATCTGAACACTCTAATAACAAGTAATGAGATCAAGCCATAATAAAAATTCTCCCAGCAAGGAACATCCCAGGATCTGATGTCTTCACTGCTAAATTCTACCAAACATTTAAAGAAGAACTAATACCAACCCTACTCAAACTATTCTGAAAAATAGAGAAGAAAATATATCCAAATTCATTCTACAAGGCCATCCAAATTCATTCTCCCTTCCCTTCCTTCTTTCCCTTGTTCCCTCTCTCCTTCCTTTCCTCCTCCAAATTCATTCTACAAGGCTATTATTACCCTGATATCAAAATCAGACAAAGACACATAAAAAAAGAAAACTACAGGCCAATATAGTTGATTACTACTGATGCAAAAATCCTCAACAAAAACAAATATATATAACACAATATTAGCAAGTGGAATTCAACAATACATTAAAAAGATCATTCATCATGACCATGTGGAATTTATTCCCGGGATGCAAAGATGGTTCAACATATGCAAATCAATTAATATGATACATCCTAACAGCAGACTAAAGGACAAAAACCATAAGATCATTTCAGCTGATGCTGAAAAAGCATTTGATAAAGTTCAAATCCCTTCATGATAAAAAGCCTCAAAAAACTTGAGATAGAAGAAACATACCTTAACATAATAAAAGCCATATATGACAGACCCACAGCTAGTATAATGCTGAATGAGGAAAAACTGAAAGCCTTTCCTCTAAGATTCAGAACATGACAACAAACATGCCCACTTCCACCATGGTTATTCAACACAGTACTGAAAGTCCTAGCTAGAGCAATTAGACAAGACAAATAAATAAAGGACATCCAAACTAGAAAGGAGAAAGTCAAATTATCTTGCTTGTGGATAATATGATCTCAGATTTGCAAAAACCTAAAGACTCCACCCAAAACTACTACAAGTGATAAATTCAGTAAAGCTGCAGGATACAAAATCAACGTACAAAAATCTGTAACATTTCTATATGCCAACAATGAACAAGCTGAAAAAGATATCCAAAAAATAATCCCATTTACACCAGCCACACATAAAATTAAACACCTAGGAATTAATCAAAGAAGTGAAAGATCTCTATAATGCAAACTATGAAACAATGATGAAGGGAACTGAACAGGACAACAACAAAAAAATGGAAAATCATTCCATGTTCACGAATTGGAAGAATCAATACAGTTAAAATGTCCATATTCCCCAAAGCCATCTACAGATTCAATTCAACAGAATTCCTATTCAAATACCAATGACATTCTTCACAGAAATAGAAAAAATGATCCTAAAATTTATATGGAACCACAAAAGACCCAGAATAGCCAAAGCTATCCTGAGCAAAAAGAACAAAACTGGAGGAAGCACATTACATGACTTCAAATTATACTATAGAGATACAGTAAGCAAAATGGCATGGTACCAGCATAGAAACAGACACAGAGACACACAGACTGTTTTTTTTTAATTAATGATTCAATCTCTACATGTCATAGGCCTGTTGATATTTCTTCTTGAGTGATTTTAGGTAATTTGTGTTTTGAGGAATTTCCCTATTTCATCTAGGTTATTATACTGTCACCATACAATTGTCATAACATGCTCTCATAAACGTTTTTATTTATGTAAGCTTGGTGGTAATGACCCCACTTTCATTTCTGATTTTAGTTATTTGTGTCTTTTCTCTTTTTTTCTTTGTCAGTCTGGTTAGTTTGTCAATTTTGTTGATCTTTTCAAAGAATTCAGTTTTGGTTTCATTAATCTCGCTATTGTTTTTCTATAAAATGTCTAAGTGTTATCTACCTTCACTTGATCTTTATTTGCTTCCTTGTACCAGCATTGCTTTTAGTTTGGTATTCCTTTTCTAGTTTCTCAAAGTGCAATGTTAGGTTATTGATTTGTGTTCTTTCGTCCTTTTTAATGTAGGCATTTACATCTATAAATTTCCCTCTGAGCATTGCCTTCACTGCATCCCACAGTTTTGGTATGTTGTGTTTTCATTTTCATTCATCTCTAAGTATTTTTAAATGTTTTTGTGCCTTGGTGGCAGTATATGGGGCCAACTCTGCAGGTGTGCAAAATGCAAGAAGTGTGGGGGTGTGGCTACCTCCACCTAGGTTTAAAGGCTGTTCCACAGAGTCTTGGGGACCAAGCAGAAAACTTTCATGGGGCGAAGCCACTGCAGAGAGCCCCCACTAAGGAATGAATGCCCAGTGGAGCCATGGGGGCAGGACTGCCATCCAAGACCGCAGACCAGTGGAGCTACCTGTGTGTAACTCCAGCCTGGGAGAGGCACAGGTATGTGACTTCAACATGGGAGAAATGCTGTGTGGGCTGCACCCAGCAAAGCCATGAACACAGGGTCACCTAGAAACTTTGGGGTCAAATCTCTGCCCCAGTATGTCTGGAAGGTGAGACACTGAATCAAATAAGATCATTCTCAAGCCTTAAGACTTAATGTTCTTTGACCTGTTGGGTTTTGAATTTACTTGGGACTAATTTCCCTCCTTCTCTACTTCCCTCTCTTCCTTCTTTATTTCCCTCCCTCCCTTCCTTCTCCTTTCCCTTCCTTCTTTCTTTCCCTCGTTCCCTCTCTCCTTCCTTTCCTCATTCCCTTCCTCTTTCCCTCCTTCCTTCCTTCCCTCCATCCTTCCTTCCTTTCTTCCCCCTCTCTCTCTCCCTTACTGTCTCCCCCTCTCCTCCCTTCCTTCCTTCTTCTCCTCTTTAGCATGGCAATATATATCCTATGGTTATTATATTTTAAAAGCACATAGTTTGTTTGATTTCATAGGTTCACAGCCAGAGGAAAATTTTCCTAAGGATAAATTATACCCTGAGTCTCACCCATACCACCACACTTAGATGATATTTAGATGTGACTCTGGACTTTAGAGTTGGTGCTGGAACAAGTTAAGACTTTGGGGGCTATTGGGATGGGATGAATGTATTTTTGGGAGATCAGGAGTAGAATGTTATGGTCTGAATATTGCTGTCAACTCAAAATTCATATGTGGAAACTTAACTCCAAAAGCGATATTATTAAGAGGTAGAATCTCTGGCAGGTGATTATATCATGAGGGCTCTGTCCTCCACGGGACAGGGATTACTGCCCTTATGAAACATCTTGAGGGAGCAAGTTTGCTTCTTCTGCCCCTTCCACCATGCAAGGACACAGCAAGAAGGTTCTATCTTTGAAGCAGAAAGTGAGCCCTCTCCAAACACCAAATCTGTCAATGCCTTGATCTTGGATTTCCTAGCCTCTGAAACTGTGATAAATGAATTTCTATTGTTTATAAATTAGGCAGTTTTAGGTATTTTTGATCTTGGATTTCCTAGCCTTTGAAACTGTGAGAAATGAATTTTTATTGTTTATAAATTAGCCAGTTTTAGGTATTTTTGTTATAGCAACATGAATGGGTTAACACACATACAGACCATCGATCCCAATCTGAAGAAGTTCAAAGGCAAAAGTTGCTCCTGCCCCATCCATGATGATAACTTCTTACAAGTACCTGTAATTCTCTAGTTGTTTTCTCTTGCTATATAAGTATGCTTGGCCAGTTTGGGGCATATTAGAGGTGCCAAGGATTATGTTTACTCAGGAGCATCACTCAACCATTGATTAGTGGGAAGTGGTCCTCCTTTATTTTTCTTTAAGTCCTTGGACATAATTGTAATAGCTGCTTGAAAGTCTTTGCTAAGTCCAACATCTGAGCTATATCCAACTATGTATCTGGTGATTCTTCTTTTTTCTTTATTTGACTATAATACTTTTCTGTTTCATATCTATCTAGTAATATTTATTATATGCTGGATGTTGTGATTAATATCTCATAAGACTCTGGATTCTGTTCCATTCCTCTGAAGCATCTTGAATTTTATTCCAACAGGCAGTTCCATACAGGTGACCCTGAATTAGTGTAGGTTTGATTTTGCACATTGTAACAATTGATCTAAAACAGTGCTGTCAAATAGACCTTTCTGTGATGATGGAAATGTTCTACCTCTGCACTAATACAATAGGACTAGTCAGGTATGACTATTTAGCACTTGAAAAATGGCTAGTGTGACTAGAGAACTAAATTTCTAGTATTATTTAATTTAAATTCATTTAAATTTAAATGACTGCATGTTGCTAATGGCTACCATATTGGACAGTGCAGATCTAGAATAATCCTTACTCCAGGATGTGGTATTTACTTCAGAGGTATAGCCTTTCTGGTTTCTCAGCTACTTGTCCAAGGTGTTAACGAGGTTTCTTCACTCTAGCTAGACTGACAAGTCCACTAGCATTGCTTTACCTCTAATGTCATTATCTTCCTCATGAATTAACTCCTTTATCATGCTGCAATGTGCTGGCTTATCTTGCTATAATCTCTGCCTAGCTTGGTATTAATTATACCAGCTTTATTTTCATTTGTGTTTGTATTATGTATTCATCCTTTTGCTTGCAACTTTTCTCTGTATTTATATTTAAGATGTGTCTCGTGTAAGTAGTATATATTATTTTTAATCTAGACTCACAATCTTTGTTTTAATTTGAATATTTATTGCATTTACATTTATCATAATTAATATTATATTTTAGTTAAATCAACATTTACTATTGCTTTATTTGCCAACTTGTTATGCTTTCATCCTCTCTTTTTAAATTTACTTCTTCCTTTCTCTTGACTTATTTTTATTTTTCCATTATTCCCTCTATTAGCTTGTTGGTTACACAGTTGGCCCTCCACATCTCTGGGTTCCACATTTACAGATTCAACCAACCACAGGCAAAAAATATTTTTTTAAATGGGTGGTATCTGTACTGAACACATAGCATTTACATTGTATTAGGTATCATAAGTAATTTAGAGATGATTTAAAATGTATGGGAGGACATGTATAGGTTACATGCAACTACTATATCATTTCATATAAAGGACTTGAGCACCCATGGATTTTTGTATCTGTGGGAGGTCCAGGGACCAATCCCCCACAAATATCAAGGAATGACTATATATATATATATATATTTTTAAATATTCTTTGAGTAGTTATCCAAGTTTATGAGACACATCCTTGATTTTTAAAAATGTAATATTAATTAAAGATTTTGCCACATCCCAGGTTAGTCTATTTAACCCACCTCTTATATCTCCTTTTGTGATTTGATGACTTTTTGTGCTGGTATGCTTTTATTCCTTACTTTTAATATTCTGCATATCTGCTATAGGGTTTTTTCCTTTGTGATTACCATGCGGCTTAAATAAAACATCCTATAACATCCTATTTTAAGTTGATGACAACTTAACTTCAGTCATATACGAAGGGCTGAGTATGGTGGCTCATGCCTGTAATCCCAGCACTTTGAGAGGCTAAGGAGGGCAGATTGCTGGAGCCCAGGAATTCAAGACCAGCCTGGGTAACATGGTGAAACTCTGTCTTTATAAAAAATACAAAAATATTAGCCAAGTGTGGTGGTATGCACTTGTAGTCCCAGCTACTTTGGAGGCTGAGGTGGGAGGATTGCTTTGAGTCCAGGAGGGTTCTTGGTTGCAGTGAGCTGAGATCACACCGCTGAACTCCAGCCTGGGCAACAGTAAAGAAAAAGACTCTATACTTTTACTTTCTCCTCATTACATTTTAGATTATTGATATGGTTTATACATTTTTGTATTGTGTGCCCATTAACAAATTATTATAATAATTTTTAATACACTTATCTTTTATACTAGTGTTGAAAGTGATTTATCTGCCACCATTAGAATATTAGAAAATTCCAGATTTGTCTAAATATATTTACTTTTATTAGTGAGTTTTATACATTCATATGTTTTTATGTTGTTAATTAGCATCCTTACATTTTAGCTTGAAGCACTCCCTTAAGTATTTCTTGTAGGGCAGTAAACTAGTAATAATAAGCTCCCTCAGCTTTTGTTTATATGGGAAAGTGTTTCTGTCTCCTTCATTCCTGAAGGACAGCTTTGCCAGATACAGTATTCTTGGTTAGCAGATTTTTTTTCTCTCCATAATTTGAATATATAATCCCATTATGTTCTTGCCTACAAGATTTCTGCTGAGAAATCCATTGTCAGTCTTACAAGAGGGTCCCTTGTACATGATAATTCACTTTTCTTTTGATGCTTTCAAAATTCTTTTTCTTTGGCTTTTAACAATTTAATTATAATATGTCTTGATGTAAACCTCTTCAAATTCAACCTATTTGCTGACCATTAGGATTCAGGAAGCCACTGGCTGGGCTCTCCAGTTGGGCATGGCCACCAGCAGAATGCAGTGCCATCACCAAGGTCAGCACACTGGTTACTGTGAACCATGTCCCCCTTTTTCTGTTCCTATGTGACCCCAGGTTGTCTAGCCCTGCCAATTCCCCCATTGTTCCCCATGAGGCAAGACAAAAATAGTCTCATCTAAAATTGCCTAGAACACTGAGGAAGCTTGATGTTCACCTTAGGATCACTTTTTACACTAGAGAAACCATTGGCTTGGGGATCCCTTTTGGTGTGGTGCCGTGCTACAACAAAATGAAACCTCTCCTCTCACCCTTCTGATACAGCTTTCCTCCATTTTTACGTGCCAAGGGGGTGCTTTTTAGCCTCAATCTCAGGTTCTGAGATTTTAACAAAGGCATTCTTGTCTGTGGATAGTTGATAATCAGTGTTTCTGTGAGGTGAACTAGAGTAGGGACCTCCTATTCTGCCATCTTGCTGATGTCACTCTCCCATATATTTAACATCTAACTACATGTCTTTAACTAGTATATCAATAGTACTGAAAAATGAAGCAATGATTTGATAAAGATATATTTTGGGGAATGAGCTTACCATAGGGCAACGGTGAAACAGTATGCAACCCATGGCAAAGTTATAACTAAATGACATGCAAATCATGTGAACAAACATTTTTATACATAAGAGAGAGCATTCAGTAAAATGTTCCTAGGGAATGCTGTTTTGTCTCATTGGACTGTGTCTAGCTTAATATATTCTGTTTTGGTTCCTTTAAATTAGAGATTACTTTGTGATTTACCACACTTCAATTCTAATTCAGTTTTTCCTTCAAGACAGGCAATTCTGTCCTTGATTCATGAAATTTGATTCAAGAATTTGAAAATCCATGCCTAAAAATAAGTAGGGAAAATGTACATATCGGCTGAAACTCTGGTAGCTCTAGTTCCTATGAAAACTGTTGATTTGACTAAGGCCCTAGCAACTTCTCAGCTACTCTTGGTACACTAAGAATTGTTTACATTAGGCCCCATAAAGCCAAAGACTATGTCTATTTTTGCTTACCACTGTATCTCTGGCACTTAGCATAGCACCTGATATATAGTGCTTAGTAAAAAATTGTTAAACAAATGAATGAGTGAATGAATGAAAAATTTAAAAGTACCAACTTTAGATTAATATATTAAGAGAAAAAAATCATTCTCATCTAAGCCAAATAAGAACTATCAAAAATATCAGCCAAAATTCTCTTCAGGGTGCAAAGCTATTAAAAATCCAAATTCTCTTGAGGGTGCAAAGCTATTAAGTTTCTCACCATTCACTGGTAGATTTGGGGTTAGATCATTAAGTTCCTCAGCTGTGAGTTTGAATGCCATGTTTCCGAGTATACTGTCAATGTCATGAACATTGACTTGCAACTCTATAAAAGAGGAAGACATGAAGAAATTGAAACAAAAGTAAAAATGTAATAAATATCAACTTTTATGTATCATGATTATCAATTTCATTATAAAGAAGAGCCCAGGGACACTTAAGTATTTAAAGAGGGCCATTAATGAACTAAAATCAATCTATTCATTTACATCCAATATCCAAAATGAGCCCACATAAATAGCATGTTGAAAGTTGATAAACCACTCAGTTTATTTATAGCAGAAAAATAGCAAATTTTAAAATAGTTTTTAATATAAGTATCCATACAACTAAGGTTCCATTTGCTCACTGTATCTCAAGATATATTAGCTTCTCTAAAATTTTGATACCTAGAACTAAATTTTATTACTTCCACAGCCAAAATTGAGAAAAATCTAAGACAGGTAGAATAACTTTAAAAATAAAACACAGGAAATTATTAAACCAATGTGAACATGTATATGTATTAAAAATAATTATGAAGATATATGTGAGTTTGATAGCAAATTTCGTGGTGAGGAAGAAACAAAAGCATAACACAAGTACCTCAATTAATCTTCTTTCTCAATTTGCATATCACTTACCTTTTATCCCTTTCACACAATTCAGCAACCTATTCTTATATATTTTTCCATTAGCTGAAAGAAAATACGTAATTTACATCATATGGAAAATAACTATATATGCAATAGCAATATAAAAATCTCTAAGTTCAGAAAGACAGACCATAAAATAATTTGCTCTTAAAATTTACTTAATATCTTCTAAAATAATAAAATTAAAATGTAGACAAAATTGTTAATATGGTAAATCTGTCAATTCCTTAGCATCTGAGAAAATTATCAATATCAACTAGGATAAAGCAAAAAAAGTACACCTTTTCTGACTTTACTCTTTTTTTTTTTTTTTTTTTTTGAGACGGAGTCTCGCTCTGCCACCCAGGCTGGAGTGCAGTGGCCAGATCTCAGCTCACTGCAAGCTCCGCCTCCCGGGTTTACGCCATTCTCCTGCCTCAGCCTCCCGAGTAGCTGGGACTACAGGCGCCCGCCACGTCGCCCGGCTAGTTTTTTGTATTTTTTAGTAGAGATGGGGTTTCACCCTGTTAGCCAGGATGGTCTCGATCTCCTGACCTCGTGATCCGCCCGTCTCGGCCTCCCAAAGTGCTGGGATTACAGGCTTGAGCCACCGCGCCCGGCCTGACTTTACTCTTTTTTTCTCCACAGCTCCTATACATTTATACATTTCTCCTCCTCCTCCTCTTCCATCTCTTCCTCCTGTTTCCTATAGGTCTTAACTCAACACATCTCAATAGAATGAAAGATAACCATCAATATTAATTCCTTAGCCCTGATGACAAGATTTGTGGTTATGTGTATTTTATTAGACAATTTTTGTATTCCTAAATATTAAAAATAGTTACCTATGAAATTATGAATATTTAAAATCCCTAATTTATAAACAATGTACAACAAACATAGGTTGTTGGATAATATAATTTTGAGGATATATTCCTATTTCAAGACTCTGCTGATATGTGTAATGTGGAATAACTCCCTTGATGACTACACCAACTCGCCTGAAAACTACTATTTGAAATGCCCACCATCAATTGGAAGTAATTTCTCTAGCTCCAAGTGTTCTCTAGATGTGAGCTCTATCCCCATATTTTGCAGGACATTTTCCAGGTCATTGAAGTCAACTTCTCCTCCTTCAAAACAAAAAACATAGAGAAAAATAAAAATTTTGAAAATATTGTAATTTAAAATTATGAAAGCAGAATTAAGGCAAATAATGGTATTTGTTAAACAATAAGCAGTCAATTGCAGATACAGAGAATGAATAGTATTCCTTCAACCCTAGTAAATGAAGTGTTCCCACAGTGATGGTTATAAAATAATATTGTACACAGTTATATAAAGCTTATGCCATTTTAAATTAGCATAATGGCAAAGACAATTGGTACAAATAAATGCGTTATCTAGTGTAGGGAATTAAACTGGAAATCAATAGTAAAGGATTACTAAGAAAACTCCCATATATTTGGAAATCAGTAAGTGCATTTTTAAATAATTCATGTGTCAAAAAACAAATCCTACAAAGTTAGAATATATCTTGACAATGATAATATTACATATTAAAACTTGTGAAATAAGGTAAAGATGTGCTGACAGGGGAATTTAGTCTTAAATACATATGCTAAAAAAGATAAAAAGACCAATAATCTAAGATTCCATCTCAAAAAGTTAGAGAAAAATAGCAAATTAAACCTCTCAAAAGTAGAAGAAAATAAATAATAAAGACAAAAGCAGGAATTACAGAAACAAAAAACAAACCTTACATGGAGAGATTGAACACAGAATAAAAGTTGTGTCTTGGAACAAAACACAACAAAGTTGATAGATACCTGTACTAAGATTGACAAAGGAAAAAAAGGAGAAAACATAACCAATGACAAATGAGACCACTACAGTTCCTACAGATACCTAAAAGATAATAGGAGGATATTATAAACATTATGTAATTAGTTTGAATATTTAAAAAAGGTATAAAGTCCTAGAAAAACATAACTCAGCAATAATGCTATATATAGATATAAATATATACCATTCACAATTACATACAAAGTAAAAAAGACCTAGGAGTAAATCTAACAAAAAAGAAAAATCAAGTTGACCAAAATAAACTTAGTGATGAACCATTTTTAATGATGTGCCACCAACTTGAATTGGCTTGTGACAACTGATTGTTAAATATTCAGGAGTTTTGTGAACTTGATTCTAAATGGTTTACTGGAAATCAGCCATGGTGAGACAATTTACATCATGGAAGTTGAAAAATGCTACAAATCAAGTGGTGGTGTTTTACAGAGAGCCATTTTACCAGCATATCATTTATTGTCATTAATTGAAAAACTTATAAATACATCCATTCTCTATAAATTGATCTGGACTCATAGGCTGTGGCAAGACGGCTGAATAGGAAAAGCTCCAGTCTGCAGCTCCCAGTGAGACCAATGCAGAAGGTGGGTGATTTCTGCATTTCCAACTGAGGTACCTGGTTCATCTCATTGAGACTGGCTAGACAGTGGGTGCAGCCTATGGAGCAGGAGCAGAAGCAGGGTAGGGCGTCTCATCACCTGGGAAATGCAAGGAGCTGGGGAACTCCCTCCCCTAGCCAAGGGACTGTGCCATAAGGGACCGTGCTATCCAGCACAGATACTAAGCTTTTCCCATGGTTTTTGCAACTCATAGACCAGGAGGTTCCCTTGTGTGCCTACACCACCAGGGCCCTGGGTTTCAAGCACAAAACTGGGTGGCTGTTCAGGCAGATACTGAGCTAGCTGCAGGAATTTTTTTTTGTACTCCAGTGGTGCCTGGAACCCCAGCAAGACAGAACCGTTCACTCCCCTGGAACGGGGGCTGAAGCCAGGGAGCCAAGTGGTCTCGTTCAGCGGGTACCACTTCCATGGAGCCCAGCAAGCTAAGAACCACTGGCTTGAAATTCTCACTGCCAGCACAGCAGTTTGAAGTCAGCCTGGGATGACCGAGCTTGGTGGGGGGAGGGGCATCTGCCATTACTGAGGCTTGAGTAGGCAGTTTTCCCCTAACAGTGTTAACTCTGACTGTGCAGAACTCACTGCAGCACAGCAAAGCCCCTGGGGCTAGATTGCCTCTCTAGATGCCGCCTCACTTGGCAAGGCATATCTGAAAGAAAGGCAGCAGCCCCAGTCAGGGGCTTATAGATAAAACTCCCATCTCCCTGGGACAGAGCACCTGGGGGAAGGGACAGCTGTGGGCACAGCTTCAGCAGGCTTAAATGTTCCTGTCTGTTGGCTCTAACAAGAACAGTGGATCTCCCAGGACAGCACTCGAGCTTGGCTAAGGAGCAGACTGCCTTCTCAAATGGGCCCCTGACCCCTATGCCTCCTGACTGTGAGACACCTCCCAGCAGGGGTCGACAGACCTCATACAGGAGAGCTCTGGCCAGCATCAGGTGGGTGCCTCTCTGGGACGAAGCTTCCAGAGGAAGTAGCAGGCAGCAATGTTTGCACTGGTGATACCCAGGCAAACAGGGTCTGAAGTGGACCTCCAGCAAACTCCAGCAGACATGCAGAAGAGGGGCCTAACTGTTAGAAGCAAAACTAACAAACAGAAAGCAATAACATAAACATCAACACAAAGGACACAAACAGGAAAACCCCATCCAAAAACCATCGGCATCAAAAATCAAAGGTAGATAAATCCACAAAGATGAGGAAAAACCAACGCAAAAATGCTGAAAATTCCAAAAACCAGAATGCCTCTTCTCCTCCAAATGATCGCAACTACTCTCCAGCAAGGGCACAAAACTGGACAGAGAATGAATTTGACGAATTGACAGAAGTAGGCTTCAGGAGGTAGGTAATAACAAACTCCTCCAAGCTAAAGGAGCATGTTCTAACCCAATGCAAGGAAGCTAAGAATCTTGATAAAAGGTTACAGGAACTGCTGACTAGAATAACCAGTTTAGAGAAGAACATAAATGACCTGATGGAGCTGAAAAACACAGCATGAGAACTTCATGACACATACACAAGTATCAATAGCCAAATCGATCAAACAGAAGAAAGGATATCAGAGATGGAAGATCAACTTAATGAAATAAAGCGTAAAGACAATATTAGAGAAAAAAGAATGAAAAGGGATGAACAAAGCCTCCAAGAAATACAGGACTATTTGAAAAGACCGAACCCACAACTGATTGGTGTAACTGAAAGTGAGTGACAGGAGAATGGAACACTTCAGGATATTACCCAGGAGAACTTCTCCAACCTAGCAAGACAGGTCAACATTCAAATTCAGGAAATACAAAGAACACCACTAAGATACTCCTTGAGAAGAGCAACCACAAGTCACATAATTGTCAGATTCTCCAAGGTTGAAATGAAGGAAAAAATGCTAAGGGCAGCCAGAGAGAAAGATCAGGTTACCTACAAAGGGAAGCCCATCAGACTAACAGTGGATCTCTCAGCAGAAACTCTACAAGCCAGAAGAGAGTGGGGGCCAATATTCAACATTCTTAAAGAAAAGAATTTTCAACTCGGAATTTCATATTCAGCCAAACTAAGCTTCATAAGTGAAGGAGAAATAAAATTATTTACAGACAAACAAATGCTGAGAGATTGTTACGACCAGGCTTGCCTTACAAGAGTTCCTGAAGGAAGCACTAAACATGGAAAGGAACAACTGGTACCAGCCACTGCAAAAACATGCCAAATTGTAAAGATCATCAATGGTAGGAAGAAATGGCATCAACTAACGAGCAAAATAACCAGCTAACATCATAATGACAGGATCAAATTCACACATAAAAATAGTAACCTTAAATGTAAATGGGCTAAATGCTCCAATTAAAAGACACAGACTGGCAAACAGTATAAAGAGTCAAGACCCATCAGTCTGCTGTCTTCAGGAGACCCATCTCACGTGCAGAGACACACATAGGCTCAAAATAAAGGGATGGAGGAAGATGTACCAAGCAAATGGAAAACAAAACAAAAAAAAAGCAGGGGTTGCAGTCCTAGTCTCTGATAAAACAGACTTTAAACCATCAAAGATCAAAAGAGACAAAGCCATTACCTAATGGTAAAGGGATCAATTCAACAAGAAGAGCTAACTATCATAAATATATATGCACCCAATACAGGATCACCCAGATTCATAAAGCAAGTCCTGAGGGAACTAAAAAGAGTCTTAGATTCTCACACAATAATAATGGGAGAGTTTAACACCCCACTGTCAACCTTTGACAGATCAACAAGACAGAAAGTTAACAAGGATATCCAGGAATTGAACTCAGGTCTGCACCAAGTGGACCTAGGAGACATCTACAGAACTCTCCACAACAAATCAACAGAATACACATTCTTCTCAGCACCACATCACACTTATTCCAAAATTGACCACATAGTTGGAAGTAAAGCCCTCTTCAGCAAATGTAAAAGAACAGAAATTATAACAAACTGTTTCTCAGAACACAGTGCAATCAAATTAGAACTCAGGATTAAGAAACTCACTACACACTGCTCAACTATATGTAAACCAAACAACCTTCTCCTGAATGACTACTGGGTAAATAACAACATGAAGGCAGAAATAAAGATGTTCTTTGAAACCAATGAGAACAAAGACGCAACATACCAGAATTTCTGGGACACATTTAAAACAGTGTGTAGAGGGAAATTTATAGCATTATATGCCCACAACAGAAAGCAGGAAAGACCTAAACTTGATACCCTAACATCACAATTAAAAGAACTAGAGAAGCAAGAGCAAACACATTCGAAAGCTAGCAGAAGGCAAGAAATAACTAAGATCAGAGCAGAACTGAAGGAGATAGAGACACAAAAACCCTTCAAACAATCAATGAATCCAGGAGCTGGTTTTCTGAAAAGATCAACAAAATTGACAGATCACTAGCAAGACTAAAAAAGAAGAAAAGACAGAAGAATCAAATAGACACGACAAAAAATGATAAAGGGGCTATCAGAAATAGAAACAGAAATACAACTACCATCAGAGAATACTACGAACACCTCTATGCAAATAAATAGAAAAATTAGAAGAAATGGATCAATTCCTAGACACGTACACCTTTTCAAGACTAAACCAGGAAGAAGTTGAATCCCTGAATAGACCAATAACAGGTTCTGAAATCGAGGCAATAATTAATAGCCTACCAACCAGAAAAAGTCCAGGACCAGATGGATTCATAGCCAAATTCTACCAGAGGTACAAAGAGGAGCTGGTACCATTCCTTCTGAAACTATTCCAATCAATAGAAAAAGAGGGAATCCTCCCTAACTCATTTTATTAGGCCAGTGTCATCCCGATAGCAAAGCCCGGCAGAAACACAACAAAAAAAGAGAATTTTAGATCAGTATCCCTGATGAACATCGATGCAAAAATGCTCAATAAAATACTGGCAAAATGAATCCAGCAGCACGTCAAAAAGTTCATCCACTAAGATCAAGTCGGCTTCATCCCTGGGATGCAAGGCTGGTTCAACATACGCAAATCAATAAATGTAATCCATCATATAAACAGAACCAAAACAAAAACCACATGATTATCTCAATAGATGCAGAAAAGGCCTTCGACAAAATTCAACGGCACCTCATGCTAAAAACTCTCAATAAACTAGGTATTGATGGGACTTATCTGAAAATAATAAGAGCTATTTATGACAAACCCACAGCCAGTATCATACTGAATGGGCAAAAACTGGAAGCATTCCCTTTGAAAACTGGTACAAGACGGGATGCCCTCTCTTACCACTCCTATTCAACATAGTGTTGGAAGTTCTGGTCAGGGCAATCAGGCAAGAGAAAGAAATAAAGGGTTTTCAATTAGGAAAAGAGGATGTCAAATTGTCCATGTTTGCAGATGACATGATTGAATATTTAGAAAACCCCATTGTCTCAGCCCAAAATCTCCTTAAGCTGATAAGCAACTTCAGCAAAGTCTCAGGATATAAAATCAATGTGCAAAAATCACAAGCATTCCTATACACCAAGAGCAGACAGAGAGCCAAATCATGAGTGAACTCCCATTCACAATTGCTTCAAAAGAATAAAATACCTAGGAATCCAACTTACAAGGGATGTGAAGGGCCTCTTCAAGGAGAACTACAAACCATTGCTCCTCGACATAAAAGAGGACACAAACAAATGGAAGAACATTCCAGGCTCATGGATAGGAAGAATCAATATTGTGAAAATGGCCATCCAAGGTAATTTATAGATTCAATGCCATCCCCATCAAACTCCCAATGACTTTCTTCACAAAATTGGAAAAAAACTACTTTAAAGTTCAAGAGCTCACACTGCCAAGACAATCCTAAGCACAAAGAACAAAGCTGGAGGCATCATGCTACCTGACTTCAAACTATACTATAAGCCTACAGTAACCAAAACAGCATTGTACGTGTACCAAAACAGAGATATAGACCAATGGAACAGAATAGAGCCCTTGGAAATAATACCATACATCTACAACCATCTGATCTTTGACAAACCTGACTAAAACAAGAAATGGGGAAAGTATTCCATATTTAATAAATGGTGTTGGGAAAACTGGCTAGCCATATGTAGAAAGCTGAACTGGATCCCTTCCTTATGCCTTATACAAAAATTAATTCAAGATGGATTAAAAACTTAAATGTTGGACCTAAAACCATAAAAACCCTAGAAGAAAACCTAGCCGATACCATTCAGGACATAGGCATGTGCAAGGACTTCATGACTGAAACACCAAAAGCAATGGCAACAAAAGCCAAAATAGACAAATGGGGCCTAATTACACTAAAGAGTTTCTGCACAGCAAAGGAAACTATCATCAGAGTGAACAGGCAACCTACAGAATGGGAGACAATTTTTACAATCTACCTATCTGACAAACAGCTAATATCCAGAATCTACAAGGAACTTAAACAAATTTACAAGAAAAAAATCAAACAACCCCATCAAAAAGTGTGCAAAGTATATGAACAGACACTTCTCAAAAGAGGTATTTATGCAGCCAAAAGACCCATGAAAAAAATGCTCATTATCACTGGTTATCAGAGAAATGCAAATCAAAAGCCCAATGAGATACCATCTCACATCAGTTAGAACGGTGATCATTAAAAAGTCAGGAAACAACAGGTACTGGAGAGGATGTGGAGAAATAGGAAGACTTTTACACTGTTGGCAGGAGTGTAAACTAGTTCCACCATTGTGAAAAACAGTGTGGCAATTCCTCAAGGATCTAGAACTAGAAATACCACTTGACCCAGCAATCCCATTACTGGGTATATACCCAAATGATTATAAATCATGCTGCTATAAAGACACATGCACATGTATGCTTATTGTGGCACTATTCACAATAGTAGAGAGTTGGAACCAACCCAAATGTCCATCAATGATAGATTGGATTAAGAAAATATGGCACATGTACACCACGGAATACTATGCAGCCATAAAAAAGGATGAGTCCATATCCTTTGTAGGGACATGGATAAAGCTGGATGCCATCATTCTGAGCAAACTATTGCAAGGACAGAAAACCAAACACTGCATGTTCTCACTCATAGGTGGGAATTGAACAATGAGAACACTTGGACGCAGGGCGGGGAACATCACACACCGGGGCCTGTCGTGAGGTGGGGAGAGGGGAGAGGGATAGAATTAGGAGATATACCTAACGTAAATGCCGAGTTAACGGGTGCAGCACACCAACGTGGCACATGTATACATATGTAACACACCTGCACCTTGTGCACATGTACCCTAGAGCTTAAAGTAGAATAATAATAATAATAAAAGAATAACCAGTACCACCCACTTCAAAAACATACCAAAATATAAAGACCAACAACACGATGAAGAAACTGCATCAGCTAATCTGCAAATTGAACAGCTAGCATCGTGATAACAGTATCAAATTCACACATAACAATATTAATGTTAAATTTAAATGGGCTAAATGCCCCAATTAAAAGACACAGACTGGCAGGTTGGATAAAGAGTCAAGACCCATCAGTGTGCCATATTCAGGAGACTCATCTCACATGCAAAGAGACACAGAGACTCAACATAAAGGGATGGAGGAATGTTTACCAAGCAAGTGGAAACAGACTTTAAACCAACAAAGATCAAAAAAGACAAAGAAGGGCATTATATAATGAGAAAGGGACCAATGCAACAAGAAGGGCTAACTATCCTCAATATATATGCACTGAATACAGGAGCACCTAGATTCATAAAGCAAGTTTTTTGAGACCTACAAAGATACTTAGACTCCCATACAATAATAGTAAGAGGTTTTAACACCCCACTGTCAAAATTAGACAGATCAATAAGACAGAAAATTAAGAAGGATATTTAGGACTTGAACTCATCTCTGGACCAAAAGACCTAAAAGACCTAAGAGACATCTACAGACCTCTCCATCCCAAATCAACAGAATATGCATTCTTCTCAGCACCGCATCACACTTATTCTAAAATCAACCATATAATTGGAAGTAAACCACTCCTCAGCAAATGCAAAAGAACGGAAATCATAACAAACAGTCTCTCAGACCACAGTGCAATCAAATTAGAACTCAGGATTAAGAAACTCACTCAAAACAAAACAACTACATGGAAACTGAACAACCTGCTCCTGAATGACTACTGGGTAAATAATGAAATGAAGGCAGAAATAAATAAGTTCTCTGAAACCAGTGAGAACAAAGACGCAACATACCAGAATTTCTGGGACATATTTAAAGCAGTGTGTACAGGGAAATTTATAGCACTAAATGCCCACAACAGAAAGCAGGAAAGATCTAAAATTGATACCCTAACACCACAATTAAAAGAACTAGAGAAGCAACAGCAAACACATTCAAAAGCTAGCAGAAGGCAAGAAACAACTAAGATTAGAGCAGAACTGAAGGAGATAGAGACACAAAAAACCCTTCAAACAATCAGTGAATTCAGTAGACGGTTTTTTGAAAAGATTAACAAAATTTATAGACCGCTAGCCAGACTAATAAAGAAGAAAAGAGAGAAGAATCAAATAGACACAATAAAAAATGATAAAGGGGATATCATCAATGACCCCAGAGAAATACAAACTACCATCAGAGAATACTATAAATACCTCTATGCAAACAAACTAGAAAATATAGAAGAAATGAACAAATTCCTGGACACATACACCCTCCCAAGACTAAATCAGGAAGAAGTCAAATCCCTGAATAGACCAATAACAAGTTCTGAAATTGAAGTAGTAATAGCCTACCAACAAAATAAAGCCCAGGACCAGATAAATTCGCAACCAAATTCTACCAGAGGTACAAAGAGGAGCTGGTGCCATTCCTACTGAAACTATTTCAAACAACTGAAAAACAAGTATTCCTCCCTAACTCATTTTATGAGGCCAGTATCATCCTGATACCAAAACCTGGTAGAGACACAACAAAAAGAGGTAATTTCAGGCCAATATCCCTGATAAACATCTATGCGAAAATCCTCAATAAAGTACTGGCAAACCGAATTTACCAGCACATCAGAAAACTTATCCACCATGATCAAGTCGGCTTCATTCCTGGGATTCAAAGCTGGTTCAACACATGCAAATCAATAAACACAATCCATCACATAAACAGAACCAGTGACAAAAACACATGATTACCTCAACAGATTCAGAAAAGGCCTCTGATAAAATTCAACACCCCTTCATGCTAAAAATACTCAATAAACTAGGTATTGATGGAACATATCTCAAAATATTAAGAGCTATTTATGACAAACTCATGGCCAATATCATAGTGAATGTGCAGAAGCTGGAAGCATTCCCTTTGAAAACCGGCACAAGACAAGAATGCCCTCTCTCACCACTCCTATTCAACATAGTATTGGAAGTTCTGGCCAGGGCAATCAGGCAAGAGAAAGAAATAAAGGATACTCAAATAACAAGAAAGGAAGTCAAATTGTCTCTGTTTGCAGATGACATGACTGTATATTTAGAAAACCCCATCGTCTCAGCCCCAAAACTCCTTAAGCTAACAAGTAACTTTAGCAAAGTCTCAGGATTCAAAATCAATGTGCAGAAATCATAAGCATTCTTATACACCAATAATAGCCAAATCATGAGTGAACCCCCATTCATAACTGCTACAAAGAAAATAAAATACCTAGGAATACAACTTACAAGGGACATGAAGGAACTTTTCAAGGAGAACTACCAGCCACTGCTCAAGGCAATAAGAATGGACACAAATAAATGGAAAAACATTCCATGCTTATGGATAGGAAGAATCAATATTGTGAAAATGGCCATACTGCCCAAAGTAATTTATAGATTCAATGCTATTCCCAACAAGCTTCCACTGATTTTCTTCACAAAACTACAAAAAACTACTTTAAATTTCATATGGAATTGAAAAAGAACCTATATGGCCAAGACAATCCTAACCAAAAAGAACAAAGCTAAAGGCATCATGCTACCTGACTTCAAACCCTACTACAAGCCTACAGTAACCAAAACAGCACGGTACTTGTACCAAAACAGATATATAGACCAATGGAACAGAACAGAGGCCGCAGAAATAACACCACACATCTACAACCAAATGATCTTTGACAAATCTGATGAAAACAAGCAATAGGAAAAGGATTCCCTGTTTAATAAATTGTGCTGTGAAAACTGGCTAGTCATGTACAGAAAACTGAAACTGGACCCCTTCCTTACACTTCATACAAAAATTAAGTCAAGATGGATTAAAGACTTAAATGTAAATCCAAAAACCATAAAAACCCTAGAAGAAAACATAGCAATACCATTCAGGACATAGGCATGGGCAAAGACTTCATGACTAAAACACAAAAAGCAATTGCAACCAAAGCCAAAATTGACAAATGGGATCTAATCAAACTAAAGAGCTTCTGTACAGCTAAAGAAACTATCCTCAGAGTGAACAGGCAACCTACAGAACAGGATAAAATTTTTGCAATCTATCCATCTGACAAAGGTCTAATATCCAGAATCTACAAGGAACTTAAACAAATTTACAATAAAATAAAAACAACTCCACCAAAATTTGGGCAAAGGTAGCTGGGCACACTGGCGGCACCTGTAATCTCAGCTACTTGGGAAGTTGAGGCAGGAGAATTGCTTGAACCCAAGAGGCGGAGGTTGCAGTGAGCTGAGATTGCACCACTGCACTCTAGCCTGGGTGACAGAGCAAGACTCCGTCTCAAACAAAAAAAAAGTTTGACAAAGGTCATGAACAGACACTTCTCAAAAGAAGACATTTACGCAGCCAACAAACATATGAAAAATAAGCTCATTATCACTGGTCATTAGAGAAATGCAAATCAAAACCACAATGAGATACCATCTCATGCAAGTTAGAATGGTGATAACTAAAAAGTCAGCAAGCAAACAACAGATTCTGGAGAGGATGCAGAGAAATAGGAATGCTTTTACACTGTTGGTGGGAGTGTAAATCAGTTCAGCTATTGTGGAAGACAGTGTGGTAATTCCTCAATGATCTAGAATCAGAAATACCATTTGATCCAGCAATCCCATTACTGGGTATATACCCAGAGAATTATAAATCATTCTACTACTAAGACACATGCACATGTATGTTTATTACAGTGCCATTCACAATAGCAAAGACTTGGAACCAACCCATATGCCCATCAATGATAGGCTTGATAAAGAAAATGTGGCACATACACACAATGGAATACTATGCAGCTATAAAAAAGAATGAGTTCATGTCCTTTGCAGGGACTTTATGAAGCTGGAAACCAGCATTCTCAGCAAAACTAACACAGAAACAGAAGACCAAACACCACATGTTCTCACTCATAAGTGGGAGTTGAACAATGAGAACACATGGACACAGGCAGGGGAACATCATACACCGGGGCCTGTTGGGGGTGGGGGCAAGGGGAGGGAAAGCATTAGGACAAATACCTAATGGACGCAGGGCTTAAAACCTAGATGATGGGTTGATGGGTGCAGGGCACATGTATACCTCAGTAACAAACCTGTACATGTATCCCAGAACTTAAAGTTTAATAAATTGAAAAAAAATGACCTAGATTCAATAAAAACCCCAGCAGTACTGAGGGTGAATTAAAGTTTGATGTGAAATGTATAAGGAAATACAAAAGGCCAAGAATAGCCAGGGCAGTCATATAAAAGGATTTACACTTCGGATATAAGATACATTGAATATATTAAGAGAATGGTATACTGGTGCAAGGACACACAAAAAACAACAATAAAGTAACAGATTAAATAGTCCAGATACACAAACACATTTATGGTCTTTGATTTATGAAAAGATAGCCTTACACCACAGTGAGAAAACTATATTCTTTTCAATAAATGGTGCTGAATATCTACTTAGAAAAAACTGAATTGTCACCCTTATCCTACATCATGGATTGTAGATCTAAATGTGAAAGTAAAAAAACAAAGGTCCTAAAAATGAAATAAGAAAATATTTTCATGGGCTTGGTATAAGCAAGGATTTCTCTTCTTTTATTTTAAGTTCAGGGGTACATGTGCAGGATGTGCAGGTTTGTTTTATTTTATTTTATTTTATTTTTATTTATTTATTTTTTGAGATGGAGTCTCACTCTGTTGCCCAGGCTGGAGTGCAGTGGTGTGATCTTGGCTCACTGCAAGTTCCGCCTTCTGGGTTCACACCATTCTCCTGCCTCAGCCTCTGGAGTAGCTGGGAATACAGGTGCCCGCCACCTCGCCTTGCTAATTTTTTGTATTTTTAGTAGAGACAGGGTTTCACCGTGTTAGCCAGGATGGTCTCGATCTCCTGACCTCGTGATCTGCCCACCTTGGCCTCCCAAAGTGCTAGGATCACAGGCTGAGCCACTGTGCCTGGCCATCGGTTTTTTATTCAGGCAAACGTGTGCCATGGTGGTTTGCTGCACAGATTATCCCTTCCCAAATATTCTACCATAAAAGAGAAGACTAATTAGACTACATGCAAAAATAGGAACTTTTGTTCTGTAAAAAGTATAATTCAAGTGAAAAATCTAATACATACAGTGAGATATTTGCAATTTATAACCTACAATGGACTTGTATCTAGAATATATTAAAAAAATAAGTAAAAGACAGCAAGTTTAAAAAATCAAAAGTAAAAGACAGACATCCAAACAGACAAATAGATAATAGACATTAAGAAGAACTTTACAAAAGAGATTATCCAAATAACTAAGAAATATAAAAAAGGTGCTCAACATCATTCATCATTAGGGAAATGCAAATTATAAATACAGTGGGATAGTAATACATGTTAACATGAAAAAGACAGTATCAAGTATCAGGCAAGGATATAAAGCAAAACTCTCATACACTGTTGGTTGAATTGTAAAATGGTACTACTACTTTGGAAAATTGAATGACAATATCTAATAAAGTATACATAATTTTATAACAAAGCAATCCAATTTCTATGTTTGGCCACATAATCAGGCACATATGTTCACCAAAAGGCATGTATAAAAATATCATTTGTAATTGCCCAAACTAGAAATGTCCGTCAGTAGTAGAATTGACAAATACATTATAGTATACTTACACAATGGAATATTACACAGCAATGTATCCAAGTACAACAAACCAATTGAAATCATTCCCCATACCAAAATAGGTTCCCAAAAGATTTCTACTTGATTACAGTTTATTAGTCTTTGTACTATAAAGCAGTGAAAATGAGCAAACTACTGCTGCATGCAACAATATGAACGAATCTGAGAATAGCATGTGACATAATGTTGAGTGAAAGAAATTAGACATAGAAGAATACAGATTGTATAGTTTCATTTATGTAAAGTTCAAAAACAGACAAAACTAGTAAATATGTGGTCCTAGAATTCAGGATAGTAATTGCCTCCAAAAAGTAAGGAGGAAGAGTGTATGTAGTGGTATCAGGAGTCTTCTGGGTTATGGGTAATCTTTTATTTCACAATCTAGGTTATAGTTAAATGGGTATGTGCGTATGTTCATTTTGTGATAATTCTTAAGTTGGACACATATGATTATATAATATAATTATATATGTCAAACTGTAGTAAAATATTTATCATAGAAAATATGGCTTAAAATATTAGGATCTTAAATTCATAGTAACTTCTTACTAACCTGTAATAACTTGCACTGTATCCATCAATGATTTCAAATCGGTCTCCCCTTTAGCTGTAACATAAAGTGAATTCAGGAAAAAATTATTTCTAAATAATAATCCAGAAACCAGCTAAAGGTTGTTATTATACATCATTATTTAGCTTCACTTTAATTGAATAACTCTTTTTTGTCATTTTTCAACTTTTTATATTCTTAGAAACAAAACAGTATGGTGTAGCACAATAGACAACCCCATATGTTCTCAAAGAAAAAAGTGAATAATAGATTTACATGTAGCAAGACAAGAACTTCCATTCCAAGAAGGCTAAAACATAATTTCTAATTATATTATACTGTTTAAACACAGTATTTAGAACTATTTCCCCACAATTTCATATATGCTCTTTTCCTATCCAATTGAAACACATAAACCAAAGTTGAAATTAACTCTTTCTACATGCCTATTTCAGATGTATAATTATATTTGAGGACTACGCTTATTACTAGTATCAGCATTTAAACTTCCATTTTCTCCTTATTTTTATATAATAAGAGCAAAATTTAAGTATGTATGCATGCATATGTATATGCACAATCATATATTAAAATAATAAGAGAAACATTGCTGTCTAGAAAAAGATGGCAACTACCAAATTGAAATGCCAGCTGCCAGACCATGTTACCATACAGTCATTTCAGCTAAGGTCCCAAGTTTGAATTCACAATACAAAGGACAATTTGAGGATGTTAATGTATGAATGTATAAATAATGTATGAATGTATAGGTTGTATGAGAGATAAACATATAAAAATTGATGACTATAATAAACTGCTATGGTTGAAGCCAAGGTTGAGGAACTAGAGCCCACCCTATGTATCACTACCTCTTTATCTTCTTCCTGCATAGCAACACTTGAAACAATCCAATAAAACATAGTCTTCAAGAGTTAATTCCATATTAGTAAGCTGGCCCTTGACCATTGGACCATAAAGTCTGGCTTGGGAAAGAATATGTTCTTACTGGGCTATTATGCTTTCTTATAAACATGATGAAAAATACCATCCATGCAAGTTAATTCTCTGAAGACCCTCAATTCTGATAATGACACAGGTCTTTGGTGACAAAGACCATATGTTCATCTCTGGTCTATTCCTAACAGACTTTGATACAGCATGTCACTCGGAATTGTTGCAAATAAATGGTTACATTATACCAGGTGTAAATATTACTGTCCTGACCAAAAGCAGTGCTTCATTTTCTTTAGGAATTATCCTGTCAATATCTATTCATTCACTTATTCATTATGTCATTCTCTCGTTTACTCAGTAATTTGTTCATCTCTAATTTAACATTTATGGAGTACCTACTTATATGCCAAGTGCTATTCTAGATATTGAAAGATAAATAATATGTCCATCCCTACTTTAAGGCTCATATTAAAGTGATAAGATAGGCAAATAAACATAAATATACAATTACAGTACAATGTGGCAAATATAATGAAAAATATATGCACAGTTATTGTGGAAATACAGAAAAGAGGTATCTAATATAGTCTGGGTAGTTAAGAGAAAACTTTCTGAAAAAAAAAAAAAATGGCTCTCAATTCTGATAAGCAACGAGAAAGAGTTAGTCATATGAAGGGAAAGGAGAGGCCCCCTGAGTAATGGAGATATCATAAACAAAGCAAGGAAGTGATAAAAAACATGATATAAAATATAAGTGATATAAAGTTACTTTATTCTATGATATAAAAATGGAATAAAAGTGCAATATTATTGGAGGGTAAAATACTAGATTAGGTAAACAGGATCCAAATCATGAAGGAACTTGTTTTCCATATCAACGGACTTAAGACATTTTTTAGTACATGATTGTAAGTCATTAAACACTTTTAAATTGAGTCATGATGCGGTCAGATTTGCATTTCATATAGATCACTATGATGGCTATTTTGCAGAAGCCATTGTAATAGCTGAAATCAGGAAGGAAACAACCTGAAATATGACAATGATAGAAGGAACAAAGAGATGTTAACAGATTTATATATGGAATTTTTTTCAACGTTTCATTAAGTAAATTTTCAAACATATGGCAAAGTTGAAAAAAACTGTACAATGAACAGGCCTATCACCTAAATTCTACTATCAACATTTTAGTATTCTTGCTTCGTCGTATATCCAATCATCTATGTATGGTAGTTTGAGGTAAAACTGGCATGACAAAGTGATAGTCCAGATAGGAGGTGATAGGAAACAAGTGGTTATAAAAAATGAATCCCACATAACTAGCTTAGATGACTAAATAGACAGTGATAGCACAAATGGGACAGAGAATATAGGACTAGAAGGTAGCTTGGACAGGGAACCAGTGAATTCAGTTTCAAATAGGTCAAAGGATGTCTCCTATGGAATATCTGAGTAGAAATGTCTAGCAGGCATTTAGATATACCAGTCTGCAGTGCAGGAGACAGGTCTGTGTAAAAATACAGACTTGAAAGTCATCAGCATGTAGGTGATATGTAAAACAGTAGATATGAGTGAGATTTTCCAGAGAGAGGATGTAAAATGAAAATCAGAATGAGAAAATCCAGATTGTGGTAACAACACAGAAGCTAGGGGAACAAAATTTCAAGGTCAGATTTATCATCAATATCAAAGACAGCAGAGAGCTCCAATAAGAAACAGAATGAATAATGTCTAATGCAAGTGACAAATGGCAACTTATGATGTCCTTAGAGAAGTTTCAGTAGTGTTAGGGAGCTGAGTCAGAATACAAAAATGAATGGGAAATATGGAAAGAATACACATTAACTTTCTTTCATTCCTTTCTTTTTCCACTCTTTTCTTTGGCTTCCTGAACATTCCCAGATGTGAAAAACAATCTTGGAATCGATCTAGTCAAATGCTTTGTATTCTGTGTGGATTTAGAAAATGAAGACAGGCTTTGTTCTTGCTCTGAAACTGAATCTTTCTGAGATGTTGCAAGGTTTTTTATTATCACGAAATTACACAGAAATACTCATATGTAAACCCTCAACCCTCTTATGAAGAATTTTTTTATATCTAAAATGAGTTACCATCAACTGGAAGGTTTCTTGTCAGCTCTTCAAGTTCTTCTTTGGTAAGTTCAATCCCCATGTTTCCTAGTACGTTGTCCAAGTCTCTGATATCTACTGTCTCTCCTTAGTAAAGAGAAAGAAATATGAAAATTCCCACTAATGCTGAAATGTTCCACCCTATATTTGCTTGTGCATTAAAGATTTTGTTTTGCAAGTAGACTTAAGATCACTGGAACCTGTTTAAATTTACACAGAGATTCAATATGGTTAGAATTAAGCTTAGTTCCCTTAAATCTTTTTAGCAGAATAAACGTACGCACCATAAACTTTCAAAGGGAACAAAATTAGCTTCCAGCATATTATTCTTATAATGAAAATAAGAATTTCTAGTGAAATGAGAAAATTACAATAGTTGGAATAAGAATACATGGGTTTGAAAACTGTTTTCTACTATTTATTATCTATAGGAACTTATTCAAGTAACCTAACTTCTTTGGTTTCCAGTTTTGTGTTATATGAAATGAAAATGTTCCTACCTGTTTCACAGAGTTTCTGTGGGGGTAAAGTTACATGTGAAAAAAACTAGAATTCTGTCAGCATAGCAAGTGCTTGATACATTTTAATAACTACTTCTGAGCAAAAGGTAGGCTCATTTACCTTTTTAACCCAAACTAGATTCATTGTCCACTCTAACCACAATCACTGAACGGCAATTCTCTTGCATTTCACAACCTTTAAAAATAAACTCAGTCTCTTCTCTAGGAAAGTGTATCAAAATGTGTATAAATATGATCAATATAAATAAACCAAAAAAGACATTCTGCCAAGATAAAAAATAACGTAAATTATGTTAGATCCATATATTGGAAAGTAGCAGGATTCCTTCTCAAATGATTAGGAACTATGACAACAAAGAGGTAAATTGAGAGTGATTTGTTAATTCATCACCCATCTTACCATTGAAAGCTTTCAAACCAGGTAAGATTTCATTCTGATACATCTTCTCAGACTTAGTTTATGTCTTTACTGTGAAATATATCTGATCACATATTTATGGTCATTACTGAGAAAAACTTATTGTAAAAGACTAATATTTAGCTGAGAAGACAAACATTTAGCAAAGGGATATAACCGAATATATATTCATCATTGTGATGATACATGTCTTTCTTTGGGATGAAGGGTAATGCTCAAACAGTGTACATCACAAAAGACATTCTTAGATTTCCTACAATGGTAATAGTTCTTTACTAATAATGAGTAATGTCATTCATAGTAGTAACAATAGATTTGAGACCATGCTCTCCTATGCTACAGCTAAGTCAATACAAATGTTTCATAGCCTTTCCCCCAAGTTTGAAATCGACCAGTAATTCATACCTTTTGACACTGAACTTATTTCCACAATGCTAGAGTTTGGCTTTTTTTTGACTTTTCACCTGGCCTCTCATGTACCTGTTCCAGTGTGGATCTGTGAGCAGGTGCATACATATACACTCTTAAACTGATAATTCCCAAACCCTAATTGTTTGCAACCACTATGAGCCCACAAATAATGGAGATGGAAGTTTTGGGAAGGTAGAGGAGTGACAGAATGATCAATCTTTCCCTTTTCCCGTCTCTTCTCAATTCAAGTCTGCTTGATGTGTACTGGCATGTTATAATTACTTAACTTTGATTCCTGGATTCTCCTGAATAAAAAAAAATTAAGGATTTAGAAGTAGTTTGAAACTTCTGAATAAAGGCTGAAGCTCCCTCTTCTTATTTCTCAAAGGTCTGCACTTGGGAAAATAGGAGACAAGCGTAGAGATGGTCAGTAACAGTCCACCACATTCCAGTAGGAAGACCCAACAGAAGGATAATCCACCATATCAGGCTTTTCTCCTGGGGTCAGTCACCAGCACAAGCAACAGCACCAGAGAGACTGCATAACACATGATCTGTGAAGTCTATTTATTGTAAGGTATCTATGATAGTGGCAAGACATCTTAAAAGAAAACAATTGCAGAAACCAGGCAGGCAGGGTATACCCAATATATGCAGAAATAGAAACACAGGATAAAGGTATCACATCTTTCAGGACAGATAATATTTACAAAGAGAGAAAAGGGAAGAGGGCATCCCAGGTGGCACATGTAGGCTTTAAATCCTAATTGGAAATTCCACGTAATATGGAAATGAAGCTATTTGGTGACAGTGATGGTGGGAGGAGAAAATCAATCCATTGTGGTGACAGGCTGCCATGTTATCAGCATACCAGGACTTGGCAGGGTCCCAGGGGACAATTCTTTTATCCAGAAAGCGCACACATGTGGACTCCACAAGTAGCATCTCCCTTTATTAGCCTTCACACTGGAAGCAGATGGGCAACAGGTACACCAGCACTGCTGGAATTCATAATAAAAACTGGCAATCGCAGAATCACAAAAGGCCAGAGCAACACCTACAGGCTAGCTGGGGCTCAGCTGGAAGAACTGGAATGGAACACTTTGGCAACCATCAGAGCTTAAACACCAGGAAGGCTTGAGAGGAGGAGTATACAGGGACATCTGGAAGCAGGAAGTAAATAATTGACTTTAGAACTATTTCCCTATAGACTGAGATACTGAAAACAGGGAACCAAGGTACAAATTCAGACCAGAAGAAGCCTGGAAGAAGAAACAAGACAGGGACCAGTCAGTAGCAGTTGGGCATAAGCAAGAGGTACATCACATGGTAAGAAGTAAGAAACAGCTGCTGGTCCTGTGATTGGGTGGGCAGCCAGGATGACAGGATAGAGAAGCACTCTGTTATGAAGATCAGAAGGATGGTGAAGACAATATATCATTACAATCTGGAATCTTAAACCATTATTTCCACCAACCAAAACAATGTGGTTATGGCATAATGTCTCCTTAACCTGTAAGTTCTGCACTAGCTTCACGGAATCCAAGAAACAGGTAAAATGCACCTAAGATGGCTTCATAAATCTTTACATTCTATTATTTCATTTCCATTTCCATAACATTATTTTTTTATATATATGTACTTTTAAGTTCTAGGGTACATGTGCACAAAGTACAGCTTTGTTACATATGTATACATGTGCCATGTTGGTGTGCTGCGCCCATTAACTCGTCATTTACATTAGGTATATCTCCTAATGCTATCCCCCCCTCCCCACAATAGGACCCAGTGTGTGATGTTCCCCTTCCAGTGTCCAAGTGATCTCGTTGTTCAATTCTCACCTATGAGTGAGAACATGTGGTATTTGGTTTACTGTTCTTGCAATAGTTTGCTGAGAATGATGGTTTCTGGCTGCATCCATGTCCCTATAAAGGACACGAACTCATCCTTTTTTATGGCTGCACAGTATTCCATGGTGTATATGTGCCACATTTTTTTTTTTTTTTTTTGAGACGGAGTCTCGCTCTGTCGCCTGGGCTGGAGTGCAGTGGCCAGATCTCAGCTCACTGCAAGCTCCGCCTCCCGGATTTATGCCATTCTCCTGCCTCAGCCTCCCAGGTAGCTGGGACTACAGGCGCCAGCCACCTCGCCCGGCTAGCTTTTTTATTTTTTAGTAGAGACGGGGTTTCACCGTGTTAGCCAGGATGGTCTCGATCTCCTGACCTCGTGATCCGCCCGTCTCGGCCTCCCAAAGTGCTGGGATTACAGGCTTGAGCCACTGTGCCCGGCCGCCACATTTTCTTAATCTAGTCTGTTACTGATGGACATTTGGGTTGATTGCAAGTCTTTGCTATTGTGAATAGTGCCACAATAAACATACGTGTGCATGTGTCTTTATAGCAGCATGACTTATAATCCTTTGGGTATATCCCCAGTAATGGGATGGCTGGGTCAAATGGTATTTCTAGTTCTAGATCCTTGAGGAATTGCCACACTATTTTCCACAATGGTTGAACTAGTTTACAGTCCCAACAGTGTAAAAGTGTTCCTATTTCTCCACATCCTCTCCAGCACCTGTTGTTTCCTGATTTTTTTAATGATTGCCATTGTAACTGGTGTGAGATGTCATCTCATTGTGGTTTTGATTTACATTTCTCTGATGGTGAGTGATGATGAGCATTTTTTCATGTGTCTGTTGGCTGTATGAATGTCTTCTTTTGAGAAGTGTCTGTTCATATCCTTTGCCCACTTTTTGATGGGGTTGTTTGTTTTTTATTGTAAATTTGATTGAGTTCTTTATAGGTTCTGGATATTAGCCCTTTGTCAGATGAGTAGTTTGCAAAAATTTTCTCCCATTCTGTAGGTTGCCTGTTCACTCTGATGGTAGTTTCTTTTGCTGTGCAGAAGCTCTTTAGTTTAACAGGTACCAGCCATTGCAAAAACATGTCAAAATATAAAGTCCATCAATGCTAGGAAGAAACCACATCAACTAGCAAGTAAAATAACCAGCTAATATCATAATGACAGGATCAAGTTCACACATAACAATATTAACCTCAAATGTAAATAGACTAAATGATCCAATTAAAAGACACAGACTGGCAAATTGGATAAAGAGTCAAGACCCATCAGTTTGCTGTATTCAGGAGACCCATCTCACATGCAGAGACACACATAGGCTCAAAATAAAGGGATGGAGGTAGATCTGCCAAGCAAATGGAAAACAAAAAAAAAGCAGGGGTTGCAATCCTAGTCTCTGATAAAACAGACTTTAAACCACCAAAGATCAAAAGAGACAAAGAAGGCCATTACATAATGGTAAAGGGATCAATTCATCAGGAAGAGCTAACTATCCTAAATATATATGCACCCAATACAGGAGCACCCAGATTCATAAAGCAAGTCCTTAGAGACTTACAAAGAGACTTAGACTCCCATAAAATAATAATGGGAGACTTTAACACCCCACTGTCAACATTAGACAGATCAATGAGACAGAAAGTCAAGGATATCCAGGAATTGAACTCATCTCTGCAGCAAGTGGACCTAGTAGATATTCACAGAACTCTCCACCCCAAATCAACAGAATATACATTCTTCACAGCACCACATATCACTTATTCCAAAATTGACCACATAGTTGGAAGTAAAGCACTCCTCAGCAAATGTAAAAGAACAGAAATTATAACAAACTGTCTCTCAGACCACAGTGCAATCAAACTAGAACTCAGGACTAAGAAACTCAATCAAAACCGCTCAACTACATGGAAACTGAACAACCTGCTCCTGAATGACTACTGAGTACATAACAAAATGAAGGCAGTAATAAAGATGTTCTTGAAACCAATGAGAACAAAGATACAACATACCAGAATCTCTGGGACACATTTAAAGCAGTGTGTAGAGGGAAATTTATAGCACTAAATGCCCACAAGAGAAAGCGGGAAAGATCTAAAATTGACACCCTATCATCACAATTAAAAGAACAAGAGAAGCAAGAGCAAACACATTCAAAAGCTAGCAGAAGGCAAGAAATAACTAAGATCTATAACATTCTTAGAGATGAAACTATAGTGGAGAACAGATCACTGATTGACAGCCTAAATAGAAAAGTTTTAAATAAAAAAAAAAAGGCAAAATACAACTCACAGAGAAGAGAAATAAAATTCATAAAATAGTTTAAGTTTCATAAAGGAGCACTTTTCTGATTTGCCTTAAAAATTAGGAATATCTGATGAGGACGATGAAGAAAAAACAAAAAGGAATATCTTCACCGGCTGGCCGTGGTGGCTCACACCCGTAATCCCAGAACTTTGGGAGGCCAAGGAGGATAGCTTGGGCCCAACAGTTCAAGACCAGCATGGGCAACATAGCAAGACCTTGTCTCTAAACAAACAAACAAACAAACAAAAAAAGCACAAAAAACAAAAAAAAAAGAAGAAAAAGAAATATCTTCATTAAAATATGGAAGCGAGGCCAAAATCTTGTCACTCTTGAAGCAATTGTGACAGCCTGTCATGCTGAATATGTGTACAGGTATAACACTTTAAATTATATCAATGTACTTTTATTTCTCACATTTCCTTTCTTTCAAGCAACCTTTCCCAAATCAGCCATAGAATTTACACTACTTCAAAAGAAAAAACTTGTTTTTAATGTTTAAAGGCTATTTTTACAAAGCAGAACTTCAAGGTCTGACACTTAGTGTTACTGTAAACTAGAGGACTGAGAGGCCAAAAATTACATAAGGGAAACTCTTTTCCTCCTCCTTTCTACCTTCTATTTGATAAGAAGAGAAAAGAAAAAGTCCACTTTATGGTTTAAGAAAGTGCAACTGGGAAGACAAATAGTTACAGTAATATATTTTTATCTAGCTATCATCTATCTATCTACCTACCTATCTAACTACTTATCACCTTTCTTCTATTTCCCTTTTATCTATTTATCTCCATTTACAGAGAGGTTTAAGTGTTCTTGCAGCCTACCGCCCACCTTCCATCTCCACCGGAACTCCCCTCTCCAAGAGGAGATAAGATAGAAGAAAAACTCCAGATATGCTGGTGGGTTGAGGGTAGGGTATGAAAAAAGCAACAAAGACTTGGGTCACACTTCCTATTTGGAACTTTGTGACGTTACCACCTCACTAAGTGCTCAGGCATTAGCATTCCATTGTCATGAAGGATAGATATTGTGGCATGGTGTATGTAGGCAGACAAAGGGCTGAAAATATGCCATCCCTTGGTCTCCTTTGGTTTTTGTGTGATATGTGAGAAATTCAGATACTTCCATGTACTTCCAGTGAGGAATGTGAAAGGTATTTCAGAGATGAAGGCCAGTGGGTTTGCCATGGGATATCAAGTCAAAGGGCAAGATGATTCCTAACACAAGCTATTGGGGTAAACAGCCCAGTCTGGGTACAGACAAAACACTTAACTGAGACTCAAAGGCCCTCATCACCAGTTAGTGCTAAGGCTGAGCCAAGTTAGGGAAGGAAGGATCACAGAATCTTGACTTTGCAGAGAAAACAGATCGTGAATTTTTCAAGCAGTAGAATTCTGCAGGAGAAGTCAACAGGATCCATGGAAACCCATGAAATATGGGACATTGCTAAAGAGAGTATCAAGAACCCAGACAATAAGACAAAGTCTGGCTGCCCTCTTCTACCACCAGGAAGACATTCAAGCTTTCCCTTATACTGGCGTGCCTTTCTGAGGGGAAGTAAGGGAAAGACTTGAAAACTGATAATTTCCCAAAATGAGCTGGGTCAGCCAAAAGACACTGATTTTTTGCTTAAACCAGAAGAAACTGGATTACCAGTCAATGTGAGCCATACCCTCTCAGCTTTCAACATCCTACCCACAGCCAGAATAGGATGGGGGACTAAGAGAGAAATGAGGTTAGAAAAAATAAAGAACACACCACATTTATTGTGTATCTCAGTTTGCGGTATGTCAAATTTGAATTTGCTACACACACATATCCATTCCTCTAATATTTTTTGTCTTTATGACTACTTCCCTACTTTCTTCCTCTGTACCTCTCAGACTTGTTTCCTTCTTTTTTTATACTTAGACTTTAGGCTTGTAGGTAATTCTGGTATACCATTCAAAATTGTTTAATACTGATGGAAGAACCCATAAGTGAATGGTTTGCTGCTATAAATATACCAAAAATTCAATCACAAAACAGTTTTATCTTTCATTACAGTTATATTGAGCTAATGTTTTCCTCAACATATTTTATGAAACATTAGTATGATGACATAGAGCTGGAAATTTTCACACACAAGCCTCAAAACAAAGCTCCCTTGAAGGGAAATTCATCAGCTGAACATTTCCTTATCTGTGAGTTTAACCGACATACTCCCACTCCCAGGAATATTCTGAAAGTTACTGGGATCAATTTTCTTTCCTTTGAAAGATTAGAAAAAGAGCCTAGAAAAACATTTAAGAATTATTTAGTAATTGCAACATAAGCAAAATACCTAGCATGCTTGTATCACTCTAATTCAGCTATAGATAAAAATAAAGATATGAGCTATTTCCAATTAATTGCATAGTCTAAAATAGTCATATTTTGGTAATCCTCTTATAATTCCAGGTCAGATATTATATATCAACAACCTAAAATTATTTACTAACTCTCTGTTAGTTATTATATATATATAAAATAATCATTATCTTCTCTTGTATTATGAAGATGGTGGATATAGATATAATCTGAAGAAAAATTACACACATTTTATCCTCATATTTACCCTCCAAGCCTCTAGTCCTTCATTTATAAAATGAAGATTATAATAGTAACTGTATAATAGATATAACAGTAACGAATTAATGCATGCAAAGCACTTGGCACAGCGCCTGGTATATAGAAAGTGTCCACTACATAGTAGTCATTATTATTTTTATTACGCTGACTTAGGTTTCATATTTCTAAAGTATAACAAGTGAAGCATGCTATTGGTAATACCTCTAGAGAATGGAGGACTTCTGTCAAGAAACAGCACTATAATTTTATTTTGAGAACACTGAAATTCAAAGTAGTTCATTAGAAAACATTTGTATTAGTTAATAAAGTGGCAGAAATTACAAAGAAATGGTTACATATTCAAAATACTGTTGCAAAAAAAATTTCGTAAAGCATTAGTATCTCACTTTTATATCAACTTCTTACCTGTAACAGGTATAGCTGCATGCACTAGTTTAATACGTTTCACTTTCCCATCAGCTATAAAACAAAACAAATCACAGAGGCTACAGTGAGATTCAAAAACACAATGTGAAATTCTTTTTTTTTTTTTTTTTGAGACGGAGTCTGCCTCTGTCTCCCAGGCTGGAGTGCAATGGCGTGATCTCATCTCACTGCAACCTCTGGCTCCCAGGCTCAAGCGATTCTCCTGCCTCAGCCTCCTGAGTAGCTGGGACTATAGGCGTGTGCCACCACGCCCAGCTAATTTTTGTATTTTTAGTAGAGACGGCGTTTCACCATTTTGGCTAGGATGTTTTCGATCTCTTAACCTCGTGATATGCCCACCTCAGCCTTCCAAAGTGCTGGGATTACAGGCGGGAGCCACCACGCCCGGCCTGTGAAATTCTTAACTGTGAGACAGAGCATGAGAAGTCAACAATTTCTCACTATTTTCACTATAACTGTATTTTTACCATCCCTCCCCATACCATAAGAACATGGAAAAAAGGAGCATTTGAAAAATTATACCCATGCGTTTTTTTCATTAAAGTGCTGTGGTGTTAAAGTCTATTTATAGCATTAGAGCAAAAAAAAAATTTTTTTAAGACGATGCAAAGTCCTTTAATGATGTTTACTCTTTACTCTTCTTGATATCCATAACTTGAATACTATGATGTAAAGTTAACAGTAATTACATTCTATGATATAAAGTCAATATGTCTGCGTTACATGATAAGGGGATAAGAGAGGGAATATACATGCATATACACATATTCATAACAAATTAAGGAAGAAGTATTCATGACGTTATGATAATTACAGGTCCTTATCTTTGTAACTGATCATGTGGCTGTAGCAGGTATTTATAACTATCTTCTTCCATGGCTCATTCCGTATTCTCTTTGCAAGCATCTTAGCTGGTCATACTTCTTTACCTGGTTGGGTGTTCTAAATCTTAATTCCTGAAGGGTCTGGGCCATTAGGAGTCCTGCCTGGATTGAGTTGTTACAGTTTTCCATTGGTATAATCCAGAATGTGGTAACACTAACAGACGCTCTGAGAGATCTTGTGTAGTCTAGATACATTCTTCTTTCTTACCTGCATTGTAGCGGGCAGTCCAGTTTCTCCTAGTCCTCCAAGCACTTTGGGTTACAATAATAATAATAAAGAATTCTCTTTATTATTCTTATTTTTAATTATACTTTATGTTCTAGGGTACACGTGCACAACGTGCGGGTTTGTTACATATGTATACATGTGCCATGTTGGTGTGCTGCACCCATTAACTGGTCATTTACATTAGGTATATCTCCTAATGCTATCCCTCCCCACTTCCCCCACCCCACAACAGGCCTGGTGTGTGATGTTCCCCTTACTGTGTCCAAGTTAGAGCAAACATTTTAAAGTATTTTCCTCCATATCATTTGATCTCCTAACCTCTCTAATTTGTACTCTTTCACTCAAGGAAGGAAAGAAAATGAAATTTAATGCATGTCTACCAAGCCATATATTATGACAGATGCTTTCATATAATGCATCTGTCTCATACTTCTATGAAGTTACTGTGACTCCTTTTATTAAAAAACATACAAAGAATTTGAGTCTCAGAAAAGTAAGAACCTTGCCTAAATCACAAAGTTAGTATGAGATTGAAAACTATATCAGTCAGATTCCTAAATCAACATTTGTTCCATTCCAAGTCAAGTAGGCTGCTGGGGCAGGATTTAAAAACAGCACAATCACTTGCACCAACATTCTTCAAACTGACCATGGTCACACTTAGTACTCAGTGAGCACCTTTGATAAGCTGATATTTCTAACCCCTAAATTATTTTCACTTATACTTTTTTGCCTATATATTTCTCTTCTCCCTTAATCTAATGCACCTTTAAAAACAAACACTAAGTTTTACATTTTTATAAATCTCATCTCCAGAGCCTAGCATGGGGTTTTGCTTCTTTGAATTTACTTCAAGAAACAGAATATTGTAAAATATCACGAAGGTAGTGCTCAGTTCAGCAAAATGAAATGCTTACCTTTGGACTGAGTTCCCTTAACATGTGTCAGTTGTATTTGAAGAATTAAAAAAATAGAATTTTTAAAATGTGAAATCATAAACCCACAATCCCAAATTATCCTTTCAGGGGGACGAGGGTGTGTATAATACTCATAATTACCTGGCCAATTGTGTGACAGTTCTTCAAATTCCTTATCAGAGAAATTCATTTCCATTTTCTCCAGAATGGTGTCAAGGTTATCAATAGCAACCTTTCCCTCTTGGAAAAGAGAAAGAACTATGAAAAAGGTATCATGACTCTATAACACCAAAACAATGTCTATATATTATCAATGCTATGTCCAAAATCTATCCAAGTGGCAATGAGGTTTAATATCAGAATTAGAAATAAAATGTATTTCATTAGGCTTATGTTCAAGAAAATCCTATTCAGCAAGATTTCTAAAAGGAGGCTGACTCCAAACATCAGTTCAAATGTTACCCTCCTCTACCAGGCAGTCCCTAACTATCCTATCTAAAGTAACCCTGCCATCTTCCACTCTTGATCATATTACCTTCTTTTTCTTTCATAGCACATATTGCTTTATAAAATCATCTCATTTTTCTTTATTAATTTCTCCCTCACCTTAGTGGGAATATGAGTTTCACGAAGGCAGGAACATTGTCTGATTCACCACTGTATTTCCTATGCCTGTAATACTAGAGAAGTACCTAGTACTATAAGAGCACAGTCAATGTTAATTAACTGAATGAATTATAGCACTGAAGGCGAGGACTCTAATATTAAAACATTAGACAAATAAATGTTGTCCAGACTACCTAAAAAGGTAGTCTCCATTGCTGATAAAATCCTGAAGTCTCTATTTCACATTTTGGTTGCATAGACACAGAGGTTGTTTTTTTCCTCGCCTATCAAGATTGGAGCTTCTTTCCAAAATATAAAACAGCTTATCATGTGATATTAACGGATAAATATCTAAAATAATAACAAACCAATTAATATATGGTGGCAAGACTAACACTCTGATGACTAGGAAATGGTATAAGAATCAGAGCAAAAGGATCACAGTTACTGCCTTTTCATCTTACTTTTTTTTTTTCTGAGACAGAGTCTGCTCTGTCACCCAGGCTGGAATGCAGTTAAGTGCAATCTCGGCTCATTGCAACCTCTGCCTCTCAGGTTCAAGCAAGTCTCTTACCTCAGCCTCCCAAGTAGCTGGGATTACAGGTGCCTGCCACCAAGCCTGGCTAATTTTTGTATTGTTAGTAGAGACGGGGTTTCACCATGTTGGCCAGGCTGGTTTCAAACTCCTGACTTCAAGTGATCCACCTGCCTAGGTCTCCCAAAGTGTTTGGATTACAGGCGTGAGCCGCTGTGCCCGGCCTCATCTTATTTTTAAGAGCCTCTATTACATCTATTTGCTTCATCTATTTCTTTCTATTGCAATAAAAGGCAAAATATAATTTATAAACACTGTGAAAGACTCCAACATTTCGTAAATAAATTTACAAAGTTAAAATTTCTTTTGGAATTCTGCATGACAGTCTTTCCAAATGAAAGTAAGACATTTAGAATACTTTTCATTTAGTAATATGATGATTAGTAACTCATATCCATTCTTAATCTTTCTCTACTCCCACCTACTTCTGCCATCCTATCCTAATTATTTAGGAGCAAATCACAGACATCATATCAAATCATCTGTAAATATTTCAATATGTATGAATAAAATATAAGAGAACTGTAAAAAATATGACTATTAAATCATTATCATGCTAAAATTGTTAACAAGTATTCCTTAAATTATCAAGTATCCAGTTTGTGTTCATATTTCTCTGATTGTCTCAATTTTATATGAGTTTGTTCAAATAATGATTCTAATAAAGTCTGTTATCTGTAATTGCAAATGCTATTGCATCTTTTAGGTCTCTTTTAAAAAAATGTTTTTTTAGCTTTTACATTGATATAGAGAAGTTTGTTCAATTCATACAAATAATTTTTCAGACCTATACAGTAAGCCTGAGCTGAGGGGAAAAAAATCCTTATGTTGATAGCAAAATATCTTCTAGCCCTCATAAGTCATCTGCAATCACTAGGGAAAAAATTCCGTAATCACATAGATCATGCAAACACTTTTTAATGCTATTGGTATTCACTTTTCTAAACTGAGCAAAACAATGCAACCTTTTGCTTTTTTATGGATGTCAATTTTCACATATATTAATGTTCCTTCCAACCTTGATCCAGCTCATTACCTACAGGAATGATAAGGGGTGAGAAAAAGATTCTTGAATTTTCTCATTTTCCTCCTTTTTCCTTGAAGTAAATCAAGAATTCATTAAAAATTTTTATGCTGCATTTTCTTTTTCTTTATTTTTAAATTTTATTTCAACTTTTATTTCAGATACAGGGGGTATATGTGCAGATTTGTTACATGGGAATATTGTATGATGCTGAGGTTTGGGGTACAGATCCCAACATTTAAATTTTTATAAACCAGAACCATAACAAAAGACTCAATGGAGTAAATAAACAAATAGGTATCCAAATGTCAGTAATCTAATAGGCCCTAATACAGCTTTAAGATAATTTCACTTTAACATGGAAGTGTTAGAACAGAAAAGAAGTTTCCCAAGAGGCACTCATCTTTAAAATAAATTATGGCTTAAATTATTACTGTACAGATTATATCAGGTAAAGGCAGAAAGAATTATTTTTTTCCTCCTTTCACGAAGCACTGTAAATCATCTACCATCTTGATCAACTGTGTTTATTGAAAGTTTTCTTAACATTAGGCATTTTTATGGGAGTAAAATAATTAGCAACTAATCATTTAATTGCTTCTCTCCTCCTAGTCTAGCCACATAAACCAGCCGTAATGGATGATACAGATTTCAGCTCTAATTTGTAAAATATTCCAAGAGCTGCCACACTCCCTAAAACTAGAGAAAACTGCCACCCACAAATAAACTATCAAGGTAAATGTAAGTACAGTGTGGTTCTAATTTTCTTTCATATGATCCCAGACAACCCCAAATAATTATAAATGCCTTATTTTTTTTTAAAAAAAGTCATTTTAAAACCTTCAAAAGTACTTAAAATATTTAAATGAAGAGCTCTCAAATTTCCTTCGATCAGGCCAGAAATCATCACAAAAATTATGATCACAGTTACAAATGGAATGAGTGAAATGTTTAAGTTTAGGACAACCAAAAAGCCCTATGTAACTTTTTAAACATAATCATTTACTCAAATATACTGTAAATGGGAATGGTGATAACACAGGGAGCATAGCTTGCAGGTGAAGTTTCTAGAAGTTCATGACAACAATGCCATCCCATATTACAGATACAAAAGGAAAAACAGTTCTAATAGAGTTAAGAGTACTCTGGTCATCTTTGTTCATTTGGTCATGCAAGGTGTTGACTATTTTCATTTCCCATGACACAAGACAGTTCATAGGAGGAGCTAGTGGATACTGTCCATTATGAAGGGATGATGGAAGCTGGACCAAGGCTTAGCAGCCTAAAGACCACCTGGAGCTTCCAGAACCCTGTGGCTACTCCAGATGCCACTCAGGTCCCTTTTAATTCATAGGTCCTGACTCTATCTCATTTTTCTCTGCACTTTTTTTTGTTGTTGAAAACACTACGTTGTTAGCCCCTTAGAGTTTCCCGTAACCTGGATTTTGATTATTACACCCCCATGGTGTGATTTAACATATTCCTCTGTTCTCTATTCTTTTCTGTGAATCAGTAGTAAGAGGCTTGACCAGATACAGAGTCGATTGTCTGGAAAAAAAATACCTCATAGCTGGTATTTTGTATTTTCATCAGAAAACAATATCTAGTTTTCTTTATTTTTGAGTGATAGTAGTGATCACTGATAATTATAGGCTAGACCCATTAAATTATTAGGGTTTGCAAAATCCTCATATTCAATGTCAATCATTCCTTTTCTTGCTAAGCTGTAATACATAAGATAAACTTCCTCTTTGGTTATTTGGTTACTATAAATTAAAGTTTGTATAGAAAGTGCTTATTTCCCTCTATTTACCAGTCTCAGAATAATTTGCTTCCTAGAATCTTCCAGTGATGATTTGTGATGATTTTGTTAGTTGTATGTTTTGTTGTTTCACTTGAGTATCGTTAAAAAACTCATGGATTTAAAGATTTGTTTCAAATTACCATAATTATTCTTACTGATGATCAAATTGTGCTATCTTTGGCCAGAGGGAACCCATTCAAGTCAGAGTTGAGTCCTTTTGATATAAACCTAGTAGTACTGGATAGGTTCATTGCTTTCTGACACTATAAAATATTCCAGGCTCTTCTTGTACATTTTCTTTGGCATGCCTGAGATCAGCCATTTCTCCAAAAAGCCATTCTTACAGGAGGTAGCTAGTCAGACATGAACAGAGCAGGAGACACTCTGGCTCCGCCCACCCCTATACACCAGGAGTCAGGTGCCCATCAGGTGCTGGTCAGGTGGTTGTTAACTCTCTCTCTGAAAGTATAATCTGTCACAGCCAGCACCAGGAAAAGGTAGTCTCTCAATAAACAGAAATACCTAAAACTGGTGATCAGAAGCTTCCCAATACGATCTCAAGAGTTGGGTGAGTGGGCTCAAGCATGTACATTAAGAAGCAAAATGACAGAGTTTAACTGGTATATGACCTTCTAGGGACATTCAGCTGGTAAGGGAAGAACACCTCAAGTGAACAAGTGTGTTTACAATTCCAGTAAACACACTGTGCATGCTCTTCTTGCAAGTGCTAGTAGGCCATTGTGCATGTGCACAGCCCACCCCAAGGGAAAAATCAGGGTAGAAGGGATGTAAGACTCTGGAAGTATGTCAACATATAAAAACGCACGTCAAAAGGTCAAAGTGCGCACTTGTCTTTCAAGTTGCCCACTTTGCCCTCTTCCAAGTGTACGTTACTTGCCTCAGTCTCTCTTTCTGCCTTATGCCCCTTAGTCAAATTCTTTCTTCTAAGGAGGCAAGACTTGAGGTTGCTGCAGACCTGTACTGATTCACTGTTGCTAACATACTTTGATGCCATGTCTTGGATACGTTCTGCCGATAACACCATGCCTCTTTTTAAAGAAGGGAGATACAGAATTTGGAGACTACAATCTGGGTTTTAGGGGCTGTGTTGTAATAAAAATATATTTTGTCTTGGTCCCAGTTCCTGTCAGAGTGATGAGAGTGTCTTTGTTATTTATAAGGAGCCCCTTTAGACCATACTTGAGTTATGCTAACGAAGTAACTCATGGCATGGATCCCTGTATAGCTTGGGGCAGAGGAGATTGGTTACAAGAAAACCAATCATGTGATTAGAGAGTTTAAACTTTCAGCACCACCCCCATCCCCTGACCTCTGGAGAAGAGAAAGGGACTAGAGATTGAGTTCTATCATATGACCAACGATTTAATGAGTCATGCCTATATAATGAAACCCGAGATAAAAACTGAAACAGGCTTGGAGAACTGCTAGGTTGGTAAATAATATTAATGTGCTAGGAGGATGGCATCCTTAAAGAAGGCACAGAAGCTCTGTCCCCACCCACCTTGCCACCCTATATATATCTCTTCATCTAGCTGTTCATGTGTAGCCTTTATAATAAACTAGTAATCTTAAGTATAGTGTTTTCCTGAGTTCTGTGACTTGTTCTAGTAAATTTGTGAACCCAAGCACGGGTGGATGTAGGAATCTCTGAATTTTTACAACTGGTTGGTCAGCAGTGTGGATGGCCTACTGACTTATAGCTGGAATCTAAAGTAAAAGTAGTCTCATGGTATTAAGCATTTTAAACTGTGGGGCCCATACTAACTCTAGGTAGTCAGTGTCAGAACTCAATTGAATTGTAGGACATTCAGTGTCAGAGAGTTGGTTATTGGAATGACAGGTGTGCTCTTCAATAAAAGGCTAGTTAGTAATTGGTTCCAGGACTTTTCCATGGACATAATTAGGAAATATGAATTTTTAAGATAAATTACATCATGAAATCATAGTTATATATTCACAATCCAGGGTGTTTTAAAATAAATCTCATTTATCTAAATTAGTATTTCCTTTCTCCTAAGCCAAAAGTCACCATTCTCAACAATACCAACATAATGACTCATTTGCTTTATCCCACAGAACATACACAAGAGTCTCAGAATAATGCCACAAAAACTAACAATAATAAGCTAATTGTTGAAAATATTTTCAGGGTTATTGTTATCATTCTTTGCAGATATTTTTGTCCTTTGATATTCCATTCAGGGGTGCACAAATTCGTATTTTTTATAAAATTGTTTGAAGTAGTTCCTTTCTATGTTTTAAGCTATCAAATCAATATAAAGTCAGGTTCATCTGATTTTGCTTTCAATTTTTAGAAACTGCTTTTTAAAAAATTGCTAAATAATTATGTAAAATATTTACAAAAATCCAAAGTTAAATATTTATTCAAAATAGGAGACTGGGCACGGTGGCGCACGTCTGTAACCCCAACACTTTGGGAGGCCAAGGCAAGCAGATCACTTGAGGTCAGGAGTTCGTAGACAGCCTGGCCAACATGGTGAGACCCTACCGTCCTCTAAAAATACAAAACTTTCTTCATTTTTTAATAGTTGCATAGAGAATATGTGAATTTTTTTTTTCTTTTGTAGTTTACTTTGGGAGGCCAAGGTGGGTGGGTCATTTGAGGTCAGAAGTTTGAGACCAGCTTGGCCAACATGGTGAAACCCTGCCTCTACTAAAAATACAAAAATTAGCCAGGTGTGGTGGCAGGCGCCTGTAATCCCAGCTACTCAGGAGGCTGAGGCAGGGGAATTGCTTGAACCCAGGAGGTAGAGGTTGCGATGAGCCAAGATTATACCACTGCATTCCAGCCTTGGTGATAAGAGGGAGACTCCATCTCAAAAAAAAAAAAAAAAAAAGATACATTTTTTAAGTGCATCCTCTTTTCCAGTTTTATTCACCTTGTTCCTTCCCACTCCTGAGAGTAACTATTTAAAAATTGTATATCTGATACTTCCATTTCTCTTTTTAAATCAACTTTGTTGAGTCATAATTTACATACAATAAACCACAATTTTAAGTGTTCAGTGTGATAAGTTTTGACAAATACATACACCCATGTAAACAACACTAAAATTATGATATAAAACATTTCCATCATCTCCCAAAAGTTCCCTTTCTATGCTGTTGGTCCCTCTAAAACATAAATCTAAACAATCTCTGATGTATTTTCTGGTATTATGTTTGCTTGTTCTTGAATTTCATAAAAAGTATCATGTAGTTAGTATTATTTTGTGTCTGTCTTCTGTTACTCAGCATAATGTTTTACAATTCATCCACAATGTGACCTGTTATCTGTAAATCATTCATTTATATTGCGGAGTAATATTCCATTGTATGAATACTATACTTTGTTGCTCCCTTTGTGGGTAAATGGACATTAGGATTATTTCCAATTTTTAACTCTTATGAATAAAGCTATGAGCATTCATGCACAAATATTTTTTAGAACATTTACATTTCTTTCTCTTGGAAAAATATATAGGAGTGAGAATGTTGAATTTTACAGTAAGTTTATATTCAGTTTCTTTTTCTGTTTTGTTTTGTTTTTTTGAGGCAGGCTCTCCCTCTATCGCCCAGGGTGGAGTGCAGTGGTGCGATCTTGGCTCACTGCAAACTCCGCTTTCTGGGTTCAGGCCATTCTCCTGCCTCAGCCTCCTCAGCAGCTGGGACTACAGGCGCCTGCCACAACGCCCAGCTAATTGTTTTGTATTTTTAGTAGAGACAGGGTTTCACCATGTTAACCAGGGTGATCTCGATCTCCTGACCTTGTGATCCGCCCGCCTTGGCCTCCCAAAGTGCTGGGATTACAGGCGTGAGCCACCGAGCCTAGACTTATGTTCAGTTTCTTAAGAAACTACCATGCTGATCTCCACAGTGGTTAGAAGACCCTCTAGCAATTATAAGAGTTTCAGGGGGCGGAGCAAGATGGCCGAATAGGAACAGCTTCAGTCTCCATCTCCCAGCGCGAGCGACACAGAAGACCGGTGATTTCTGCATTTTCAACTGAGGTACTGGGGTCATCTCACTCGGGAGTGCCGGACAATCGGTGCTGGTCAGCTGCTGCAGCCCGATCAGGGAGAGCTGAAGCAGGGCGAGGCATCGCCTCACCTGGGAAGCACGAGGGGGAAGGGAGTCCCTTTTCCTAGCCAGGGGAACTGAGACACACAACACCTGGAAAATCGGGTAACTCCCACCCCAATACTGCGCTGTAACACCGGCACACCGGAGATTATATCCCACACCTGGCCGGGAGGGTCCCAC
>NC_045449.1:55911701-55958542 GCF_002776525.5 Piliocolobus tephrosceles | reverse complement strand
ACATATGTAACAAACCTGCACGTTATGCACATGTACCCTAGAACTTACAGTATAATAAAAAAAAAAAAAAAAGAGTTTCAATTGCTCCACATCACTACCAACACTGGGTACTGTTGATCTTTTTATTTTTAGCTATTTTAGTGGATGAATAGTGAGATCTATTTATGTTTTAAATTGCATTTCTCTGAGAGAATCAGGAATGCTTTCCTACTGTTGGTGAGAATGTAAATTAGTTCAACCATTGTGAAAGATGGTGTGGTGATTCCTCAAAGATCTAGAACCAGAAATACCATTTGACCCAGCAATCCAGTTACTGGGTATGTACCCAAAGGAATAGAAATAATTCTATTACAAAGATACATGCATGAGTATGTCCACTGCAGCACTATGCACAATAGCAAAGACATGGAATCAACCCAAATGCCCATCAATGATAGAGTGGATAAAGAAGATGTGGTACATATATACCATGGAATATTATGCAGCCACAAAAGGGAATGAGATCATGTCCTTTGCAGGGACATGGATGGAGCTGGAAGCCATTATCCTTAGCAAACTAATGCAGGAACAGAAAATCAAACACTGCATGTTCTCACTTAAAAGTGGTAGCTGAACAATGAGACAGATGGAAACATTGGGGGAACAACATACACTGGGACTTGCCACTGGGGGTAAGGGGAAGAGCATCAGGAAGAGTAGCTAATGGATGCTGGCCTTAATACCTAGGTGATGGGTTGAGCTGTGCAGCAACTCGCCATGGCACATGTTTACTTATGCAACAAACCTGCACATCCTGCATATCACATACCCCGCGATTTAAAATAAAAGTTGAAGAAAAAAAAAAAAAAAGAATCAGATCACACCTATGAGTGATCTTCAGCCTGCCCCATTTCTGGTCCAAGAACTTTTGAAACTCTAATTGCCTAACCTCCTCCTGGCCTTCTTCTGCATTTCTTAGTATCTTACTTTCAGGCCTTCTCTTTCCTTCTATGTCTACTCATTTACCATTTTATTTTCCTTTATCTGTTTTTCTTTTCCTAAGTCACTCATAGTAGAGTCACTCTCAGATATTGTTTAAGCCTGTCAATGACACCAAAGATTGTAAGAGAAGACAATATTCTAATGTATTTAAGAGTTAACCTTTCTGAATACGTTTCAAAGCTGCAACATGGCAAAATTAGTATTGTTTAACTAATTCTCATAGATAAGATATGCTCCTTTAAAAATATCAGCAATGCCAGAAATGTTTACCATCAACTGGTAAGTGTTCTTGTAGATTCCAAGATTCCTTATTTGTGAGTTCCACTCCCAACTTCTCCTGAATATTGTTAGGCTTTTGAGCATTAACCTTGTCTCCTTAAGAAAGATGACACAAATTAGAGGAAAAAAATCAGTTTATCTATGTGCACATATACCTAACATAATATCTGAGATAAAAGTACTCTGTGCATGTTGTGCTTTCAAGCAAACTTGCATGATTAAGTTTGTTTTAAAATACATATAAAATAAATAGCAAAATTAGCAACAGAACCTGATATCATTAATCCTTGTTCAAGGATCAAAATTATACCTCTGATGACCAGCCTAAGCCAAATTTTTTTAATGTGAAGTTGGTAATTGTCTACCACTAAATTTCACCAGTAGATAATAATTCAATTATTTTGGTCACTACTTACTATCTATACCAGAAGTAGTATTTTTTTCCTTCTACTTCATCTAACCCTTCTAGATTTCTACTTATGTATTTAGTTACTAAAATAACTTAAATACTGCCAATTTATAACAGCAATACTTCCATGCAGGTCAAAAACATGACCACTTTAAGAAAGCCAGAGTAAATTACATTACTTAGAAAAAATATATAAAGAGATCACAGAAATTGTTCAGTGTTACAGTAGTACAGTGATTCTTTGTCGATGAAACAACTCAGTATCAGTGGACACAAATTATCAATCAATAAAATATGATTACCATTTTTTTACTCATTAAAAAATACAAACACTAAAAATCAAAACCAAGAATTTCAATGCAAAATATCAAAAAAGAATTAAAAGAAATGTACCAAAATATAGACGTTGGTAATCTTTGTCTTTGGTTGTAAACTAGGGGTGATTTTTTGCCTTCTTTATGTTTCCTTTGTTTTCTACAAGCTTTGTGTATTATGAACATGTATTCTTATAATCAAGGACAAACATTTAATAGCTTTATTAAAATACTACTGTGAAGTCTACAGATTTTAATTTTATGTCTTATTACTCACCTTTAAGAGTCTTTATGATATCCATCAATTGAAGTTGAGTTACCTTCCCATCAGCTGTGAGAAAAGACATAAGGTTTTAAACAAAAGCAACAATAATAAGGGAAGTCAAAAAGCACTATAACTCAAAATTACAAAAATTAGTATAAACAGCAAATCTTTCAAAATTTATTTTTTAATCAATAAAAATTATATATATTTATGGTGTGTAACATGTTTGACATAAGCATACATTGTGGAATGGCTAAATCAAACTATTTAACTTATGAATTATCTCACATACTTATCATTTTTTGGAGTGTGAATACAAAGTCTACTCTTTCAGTAATTTTCAAGCATATAATACATGGTTATTAACTATAGTCACCATGATGAACAATAGATGTCTTGAACTTATTCCTTGTGTCTAACTGAAATCTTGCATCTTTGGACCAAGAACCCCCTATTTCCTGCACCTACCAGCCTCTGATAATCACTGTTTTACTCTGTTTCTATGAGTTTGACTTTTTAAAATTCCACATATAAGTGCAATCAAGTGGTGTCTGTCTTTCTGTAACTAGCTTATTTCACTAATATAATGTCCTCCAGGGTCATCTATATTGTAGCAAATGACAGAATTTCCTTCTTTTAAAAGGCTGAATAGCATTCCACTGTGCATATATATCACTAATTTACATATATATATATATACACATCCAGGAGTGGAATTTTTTGACCATATGGTAGTTCTATTTTTAATTTTTTGAGCAATCTCCATACTGTTTGCCTTAATGGCTATATTATTTTACATTCCCACCAACAGTGTGTAAGAGTTCCCCTTTATCCATATCCTTACCCTTGGTCTTTCTAGTAATAGCCATTCTAACAGGTGTGAGGTGATAGCGCATTGTCATTTTAATTTTAATTTCCCTGATGATTAGTGATGTTGAGCATTTTTTCCCACCTTATTATTATTGTACTTTAAGTTTTAGGGTACATGTGCACGAAGTGCAGGTTTGTTACATATGTATACATGTGCCATGTTGGTGTGCTGCGCCCATTAACCTGTCATTTACATTAGGTGTATCTCCTAATGCTATCCCTCCCCCCTACGCCCTCCCCACAATAGGACCCGGTGTGTGATGTTCCCCTTCCTGTGTCCAAGTGATCTCATTGTTCAATTCCCACCTATGAGTGAGAACATGAGGTATTTGGTTTACTGTTCTTGTGACAGTTTGCTGAGAATGATGGTTTCCGGCTGCATCCATGTCCCTACAAAGGACACGAACTCATCCTTTTTTATGGCTGCACAGTATTCCATGGTGTATATGTGCCACATTTTCTTAATCCAGTCTGTCACTGATGGACATTTGGGTTGATTCCAAGTCTTTGCTATTGTGAATAGTGCCGCAATAAACATACGTGTGCATGTGTCTTTATAGCAGCATGACTTATAATCCTTTGGGTATATCCCCAGTAATGGGATGGCTGGGTCAAATGGTATTTCTAGTTCTAGATCCTTGAGGAATTGCCACACTGTTTTCCACAATGGTTGAACTAGTTTACAGTCCCACCAACAGTGTAAGAGTGTTCCTATTTCTCCACATCCTATCCAGCACCTGTGGTTTCCTGATTTTTTAATGATTGCCATTCTAACTGGTGTGAGATGGTATCTCATTGTGGTTTTGATTTGCATTTCTCTGATGGCGAGTGATGATGAGCATTTTTTCATGTGTCTGTTGGCTGTATGAACGTCTTCTTTTGAAAAGTGTCTGTTCATATCCTTTGCCCACTTTTTGATGGGGAAATGGGATCTAATTAAACTAAAGAGTTTCTGCACAGCAAAAGAAACCACCATCAGAGTGAACAGGCAACCTACAGAATGGGAGAAAATTTTTGCAATCTACTCATCTGACAAAGAACCTATAAAGAACTCAATCAAATTTACAAGAAAAAGAGCATTTTTTCATGTATCTGTTCCCCGTTTGTATGTCTTCTTTTGAGAAATCTATCCATCAGGTCCTTAGCTCCTTTGCCCATTTTAAATTTTTTTTTTGTATTCTTATTATTGTGTTGTTTGAGTTCCTTATTATTTTGGATATTAACCCCTTATCAGATGTATGGTTTACAAGTATACTTGTCAACTCCAAAGTTTGTCTCTTCACTCTGTTCCTTATTTTCTTTGCTGTGTAGAAGCTTTTCACTTTGATGTAATATTATTTATCTATTTTCACTTTCATTGCCTGTACTTCTGGGTTCATATATGAAAAATCATTGCCCAAACCAATATCATGGAGCTTTTCCCCTATGTTTCTTCTGATAGTTCTATAGTTTCAGGCCTTATGTTTAAAGCTTTAACCCATTTTGTGTTGACTTTTTTATGTTGTGTGAATTAGGGTTGCTATAGTTTGAATGTTCCTTCCGAAACTCATGCTGAAATGTAATTACCAATTTCACAGTATTGGGAGGTGGAGCCTTTAAGAGGTTATTAGGTTATGAGGGCTCTAACTTCATGAATAGATTAATGACCTTACTAAGGGAGTGGACCAATTATCATAGGAGAGGGCTCCTGATAAGATGACTTTGGCCCAATTTCCTCTCTCTGTCCTGAGCGCTCACTTCTGCTTTCTGCCTTCCAACACGGGATGACCCTCTCCAGATGCCAGTGCCACGCTCTTGAACCTTCCAGCCACCATACCACAAAACAAATACATATCTTCTATTTATAAACTACCCAGTCTGTGGTATTCTCTTATAGCAGCAGAAAACAGACTACCTTAAAGGTCTAATTTCATTTCCGCTTTTCCAACACCATTTATTGAAAAAACTGTGTTTTTGCTATTATGTGTTCTTAGCCTCTGTCTAAAATCAAATAACCAAAAATTCATGGATTTATTTCTTGTCTCTCTAATCTGTTCCATTGGTCTATGTGTCTGTTTTGGGGTCAATACCATGCTGTTTTGATTACTATAGCTTTGTAGTAGATTTTCAAATTTGGTAGTGTGATGCCTCCAGCTTTGTTCTTTTTAAGGATTGCTTGACTATTCAGTCTTATAGTTCCATATAAAATTTAGGATTTTTTTTCCATTTATGTAAAAAGGTAACTGGAATTTGGATAGTAACTCCATTGAACACATTGCTTAGAACACATTGATTAGAATACATTGCATAGAACACATTGCTTTGGGTAGAACGGGCATTTTATCATTTTATCATTATCAATTCTTCTAATCCATGAACAAGGAATATCTATGAATGTGATATCTCTCCACTTATTTCTGTCTTCAGTTTCTTTCATCAATGTTTTATACTCTTCAGTACATGGATCTTATACTTCCTTGGCTAAATTGATTCCTAAATATTTCCTTGACTGTTTTTTTTTTTTTCCAGATAATTCATTGTTAGTGTATAGAAATGCTACTGATTTTTTTATGTTCAGTGTGACTTTACTGAATTCATTTTTTAGTTCTAACAGTTTTTTGGTAGAAAGTTTGGAATTTTCTATATGTAAGATCATGTCATCTGCAAACAGATACTATTTAACTTCTTTCTTTCCAATTTGGATGCTTTTTATTTCTTTCTTTTGCCTAACCGATTTGGCTAGGACTTCCAGTACTATGCTGACTAGAAGTGACAAGAGTCAGCATTCTTCTCTGGTTGCTGCTGTTAGAGGAAAAGCTTTCAACTTTTCAGTTAAATATGTTGTTAGCTATGGGTTTGTCATATATGGTCTTTATTGCGCTGATGTACATTCCTTTTGTACCTAATTTGCTGAGAGTTTTATCATAAAAGAATGTTGAATTTTGTTGAATGCCTTTCCTGCTGCTATTGTGATTATAATATGGTTTCTGTCCTTCATTCTGTCAATGTGGTATATCACATTTATGGATTTGCATATTTGGAACCATCCTTGAATCCCTGAGATGGATCCCTTTAATGTACTGTTGAATTCAGTTCACTAGCATTTTGTTGAGGATTTGTGTATCTGTACTTATTAGGGATATTGAGCTGTAATTTTCTTTTCTTATAAAGTTCTAACTGGATTTGGTATCAAGGTAATCCTGGCCTCGTTAAATATGTTTGGAAGTATTCCCTTCACTGTAATTTTTTGGAAGAGTTCAAAAAGGACTTGTGTTAATTCTTTCTTAATTGTCTGGCAGAATTCAGGAGTGAAATCATCAGATCCTAGGCTTTCCCTTGATGGAGACTTTACTGATTGAATCTTCTTACCCATTATTGATCCTTTCAGATTTTCTGTACCTTTGTGATTCAGTCCTTATAGGCTGTATGCATCTACAGCTTTATCCATTTCTTCTACATTATCCAATTTGTTGATGTATAAATGTTTGTAGCAGTCTCTTATGATCCTTTATATTTCTGTGCTATCAGTTGTGATGTCTCCTTTTTCATTTCTGATTTTATTAATTGGGTCTTCTCTTTTTTCTTAGTTTAGCTAAAGAGGTTTTCAACTTTGTCTATATTTTTAAAAATCAAATTATTAGATTCTTTGACTCTTTGTACTGTTTTCTAGTCCTATTTCATTTATTTCTGCTCTGATCTTTATTATTTTCTTCCTTCTACAGGATGCCTCATTTTATTGTGCTCATCTTATTGCACTTTGCAGATACTTGTTTTTTTTACAAATTGAAGGTTTGTAGCAACCCTGTGTCAGGCAAGTCTACAAGTGCCATTTTTCCAAAGCCATGCTCTCATTTCATATTTCTGTGTCACATTTTGATAATTCTTACAATATTTCAAACATTTTCATTATATCTGTTATAGTGATTTGTCATCAGTGATCTTTGATATTACTCTTGTAATTGTTTTGGGGTGCCATCAAGCATGTACATACAAGATGGATAACTTAATCAATATGTTTTTGTGGCTTCTGACTGCTCCATGTACAAGCCATTCCCCCATCTCTTTCCCTTTCCTTGGGACACTCTGTTCTCTGATATGCAATAATATTGATGATACCCCAATAAATGACCTCTAAATGTTCAAGTGAAAGGAAGAATTTCACATTGCTCACTTTAAATCAAAAGCTAGAAATGATTAAGCTTAATGAAGAAAGCATATCAAAAGCCAAAATAAACTGACAGCTATGACCCTTGTGCTAAACAGCCAACTTGTAAATGCAAAGGAAAAATTCTTCAAGGAATTGAAAAGAGCTACTGTAGTGAACACACAAAGAGAAACAGCCTTATTACTGATATGGAGAAAGTTTTAGTGGTCTGATAGAAGATCAAAGTAACACAACATGTCCTGAAACCAAAACCTGAAGCCATCTCCATAACATAAAAGTACAAGGTGAAGCAGGAAGTGTGCTAAAGAAGCTGTAGCAAGTTATCTAGAAAATCTGGCTGAGATAACTGATGAAGGTGGCTCCACTAAACAACAGATTTTCAATGGAGATGAAACAGCCTTCTATTGAAAGAAGGTGTCATATAGGACTTTCATAGCTAAAGAGGTGAAGTTAATGCCTGGGATCAAAGCTTCAAAAACAAGCTGACTCTCTTGTTAGGGGTTAATGCAACTAGCGACTTTAAGTTGAAGTCATTCATTAATTTCACCAACCATGCTGAAAATCCTAGGGCCCTTAAGATACTACTAGCACAGGATAAATCTACTCTGCCTGTGTTCAGTAAATGGAACAACAAAGGCTGGATGACAGCACACTGTTGGCAGCATGATTTACTGAAAATTGTAAACCCACTATTGTGACCTAGTGCTCAGAAAAAAACATTTTTTGCAAAATATTACTGATCACTGACAATGCAGACAGTCACCCAAGAGCTCTGATGAAGTACAAGGAGATGAATCTTGTTTTCATGCCTGCTAACACAATATCCATTCTGCAGCCCATGGACCAAGGAATAATTTTGACTTTCCAAGTCTTATTCTTTAACAAATACATTCTGTAAGGCTGTAGCTGTCGTAAATGGGCCCTCAGATGGATCTGGGCAATGTAAATTGAAAACCTTCTGGAAAGGATTCACCACTCCAGATGCCATTACGAACATTTGTGATTCATGGGTGGAGGTCAAAATGTCAATATTAACAGGAATTTAGAAGATGTTGACTCCAACCTTCATGATAACTTTAAGAAATCATTTGGAGGAAGTACCTGCATATATTGTAGAAATAGCAAGAGAACTGGAAATAAAAGTGGAGCCTGAAAATGTGACTGAATTGCTGTAAATTCATGATATAACTTCAATGGATGAGGAATTGCTTCTTATGGGTGTGCAAAGAAAGTGGTTTCCTGAGATGAAATCTACTCCTGAGGAAGACACTGTGATGTTATTTGGTTTGTACTCCCAATGTCTTGTCACAGATGACAACCTCAGTAGATGTCTGTCTGTGTAACTGAATATTTATTTATAAGAATAAAGAGGGGATTCAGGGGATCATTGTAGATGGGAGGCAGTTTTAGATTGCAGCTTCGGACATAGCAGCATGCAGAGGCTTGCACTGTGAATTTCAGCTCCACATCAACTGCAAGAACAAACCAGCAATCCCGAGAGAAAATAGTCTATAAAATCTTACCTTATGGTCAAACATTAAAAATTGGATAAATATGTCTACAAGGTTTTATTAAAATTAGGTTTAACATTAATAACATACTAATATAAAGGTAAAATTTAGCTTATCTGGTATAAAAATAATACAGGAAGCATTGTTAAATGTAAAATGGTATTTGGCTTTCTTTGTTTTAAAAACTAATAAAAATAAGTGCTAAAGGAAATTTCTCAGTAAAAAGGCACTAAGGACTATAAAGTCCACTGCCAAGGTCTTCACATTTAAAACAAAAGGTGAATTTCTTAAAAATTATATACTTGGTTTATCTTCCACCTTCCTTTCCCTCAAAAACTAAAAGTCTTTTAGCACATGTATCACCCTTAGAATTTCCAGTAAACCATCATCAGCCTGAAGATCACATTCTCATCAAAGGGTGGAAAGAAGAAAAACTCGAGCCAGCCTGGGAAGGACCCTACCTTGTGCTGCTAACCACCACAACCGCTGTTCATACAGCAAAAAAGGATGGACTCATCACATCTCGACCCAAGTCAAGAAAGTGCCACCCCCTCCAGAGTCATGGGCCATAGTCTCAGGGGAAAATCCCACCAAACTAAAGCCAAGAAAAATTTAACTCTTTTCATCTATTCTATTACTCTTTCTTCTTTCCTTGTTCATTGCTGACCATCTAGTTATTTACATAACCATGTCAATTTCGTCTCAAACTACTGCATTTAATGTTTGCCTTGTTACACCCTGTGGAGACTTGCCAAGTCAAAGACAGCTTTCTACTTCAGAAAAGTACTTCTGTCCCTCCTGACTCTCCTCAGACTGGGCATTAGTAAACTAGGATCATTTAATCCAGGGAGATTTCAATAAAGACCCCAGTGCCAACCAGGAGTCTTGCCTCCCGATGTACAGTTTTCATGCCATAGTTGGTCCAACGTTCTGTAGACCAATAAAGAGCAAGGATGGACTGCCCTAACCAGTTTTTGTAATTTCCTAAAACCATACATTCATTTTACTAGAGGATCATAGAAGTTAAAGACTTAAAACAAACTTTAGCAATTAAGACAGGATACCAAGATGCAAATGCCTGGTTAAAATGGATCAAATATTACATCTGCATGTTAAACAAAAGCAATTGTTATGCTTGTGCACATGGCAGGCCAGAGGCCCAGATTATCCCCCTTCCACTAAGGTGGTCCTCCAGTTGACCAGGCGTAGGCTGCATGGTAGCTGTTTTCCAGGATTCTACAGCCTGAAGCAATAAGTCATGCCAAGCTCTCTGCTATATCCTGAAGTCCAGCACCCTGTGGGTCAGCCCCCGAGGGCCATTCAGCTTCCATCTCCCAACACTAAGTTCACTTCATGTCTCTCATGACAGGGAGGAAACCTAGCATTCCTTGGACACCTGAAGAGATGTGATGGGCTTAAGAATTTTCAAGAGCTTATCAATCAGTCAGCCCTTGTTCATCCCTGAGTGAATGTGTGGCGGTATTGTGGTGGACCTTTACTGGGCATTCTGCCAAATAACTGGAGTGGTACTTGTGCTTTAGTCCATTTGGCTATACCTTTCACCCTGGCATTTCATCAATCAGAGGGAGAAAAAATAAGACATCATAAAGCGAGAGAAGCCCCTTATGGGTCTTTCGACTCTTACATCTATTTAGATGCAATTGGAGCCCCACAGGAATACCAGATGAATTTAAAGCTTGAAATCAAATAGCTACAGGATATAAGTCAATATTTTAGTGGGTGACAGTAATAAAAATGTAGATTTGATAAACTACATCTATTGCAACCAACAGCAATGAGCTTTTTATGAGTTAAAAGAAAAACTCAGGTCAGCCCCAGCCCTGGGGCTACCTGACCTGACAAAACTTTGTACACTCTATGTTTCAGAAAGAAAAAAAAATGGCAGTTGGAGTTTTAACCCAGACTGTGGAGCCCTGACCAAGGCCAGTGGCCTATCTCTCAAAACAACTAGACAGGGTTTCTAAAGGTTGGCCCCCATGTATAAGGGCCTTGGAAGCAATGGTCCTGTTAGCACAAGAAGCAGATAAGCTAACTCTTGGGCAAAACCTGAACATAAAGTCACCCCATGCTGCGGTGACTTTAATAAATACCAAAGGACATCATTAGCTAACACATGATAGACTAACTAGATACCAAAGCTTGCTCTGTGAAAATCCCCACATAACCATTGAAGTTTGCAACACCCTAAACCCCGCCACCTTGCTCCTGGTATCAGAGAGCCCAGTTGAACATAACTGTGTAGAGGTATTGGCCTCAGTTTATTCTAGTGGGCCCAGTCTCCGAGACCATCCTTAAACATCAGTAGACTAGGAGCTGTATGTGGACGGGAGCAGCTTCTCCAACCCCTACAAAGTGACTCTGAAGAAGACAACAAGCCCTGCTCCAGTCACACCTGAAAGCTGACTGGTCGACACATGGTCGAAGAATGGGGAAACTCATCGTGGGACCCATTTTCCTTAAAATTTGGACTTGTACACTAAGGACTTCAACTGACCTTCCTCAGACTGAAGACTGTTCCCAGTATATACATCAAGTCACTGAGGTAGGACAAAAGATTGCTACAGTCCTATTATTTTATGGTTATTACAAGTGTACCAGGACTCTAAAAGAAACTTTTAGAGTTTGTTTAATGCTATTCTATCCAAGGTATGTAACCCAGGAAATAACCAACCTGATGTGTGTTATGACCCATTTTAAGCCTCCCATGATCACAGTTTTTAAAATAAAATTAAGGACTGGTCCTTTTCTAGGTGACACAAGTAAAGTAATAGCTAGGACAGAAGAAAGATGGGTCCCCAAGCACATAATCCTAAAATTTAATGCTTGTGCCACTATCAATAGCAATTGGCATGGAATAGGATGTGGTTCTTTAAATTGGAAAAAAAAAAGGTTTCATGGAAGGAAATAAGTATATCTGCCATGAATTAGGCTCATGTGCAAATGTGTGTAATTACTGGTCTTGTGCCATCTAGACTACTTAGAAAAAGAATGAAAAAGATCCTGTTTAGCTCCAAAAAGGAGAAAGCAGACCCTCATGTACAAGTGGAAGCTGCAACCCCTTGAAATTAGTAATTATAAATCCCTTAAACCCAAGGTGGGAAAAAGGAGAACATGTATCTCTGGGCATTGATGGAAAAGGACTAGATCCTAGAGTAAATATCTTAGTAAAAGGGGAGGTTCGTAAACTCTCTCCAGAACCAGTATTTCAGACTTTCTATGATGAACTAAATGTGCCAGTACCAGAGACTCCAGGAAAAATCAGAAATTTGTTTTTGCAATTAGCTGAGCATGTAGCCCAGTCTCTAAATGTCACTTCATGGTATGTTTGTGGAGGAACTATAATAGGAGATCAATGACCATAGGAAACCCAAGAATTAGTGCCTACACCCAGTTCCTGATGAATTCCTGGCCCAACAGAATCACCCTGATCATTTCTGGGTTCTACAAGTCTCAATTATTGAACAACATTGCATAGCTAGATAAAAAAAAAAAAAAAAAAAGAATTCACTCATCCTGTAGGATGACTTAGTTGCCTGGGACAAAAACTGTATAATGGTACCACAAAAACAGTTACATGGTGGAGTTCAAACCACACAGAGAAAAATCCATTCAGTAAATTTCCAAAGTTGCAGACCGTTTGGACCCACCCAGAATCCCATCAGGACTGGATGGCCCCCACTGGGCTATACTGGATATGTGGACATAGAGCCTACACTAAGCTGCCTGACCAGTCAACAGGTAGTTGTGTTATTGGCACTATTAAACCATCTTTCTTCCTACTGCCCATAAAAACAGGGGAACTCCTAGGCTTCCCTGTCTATGCTTCCCGCAAAAAGTGAAACATAGCCATAGGTAATTGAAAAGATGATGAATGGCCTCCTGAAAAAACTATACAATACTGTGGGCCTGCCACTTAGGCACAAGACGGCTCATGGGGATACTGGATCCCCATTTACATGCTCAACCTAATCATACAATTGCAAGCTGTCTTGGAGATCATCACTAATAAAACTGATAAAGCCTTGACTGTTCTGGTCTGGCAAGAAACTCAGATGAGAAATGCTATCCATCAAAATAGATTAACTCTCAACTACTTGCTAGCAGCTGAAGGAGAAGTCTGTGGAAAATTTAACCCTACCAATTGCTGCCTGCACATAGATGATCAGGGGCAAGTAGTCGAAGATATAGTTAAAGACATGGTGAAACTGGCACATATGCCTGTACAAGTGTGGCACAGATTTGACCCTGAGGCCATGTTTGAAAATGGTTCCCAGTGCTAGGAGGATTTGAAACTCTTATAATAAAAATTACAGTGATAACAGAACCTGCTTACTGATCCCTTGTTTACTACCTGTACTCATTCAAATGGTAAAAGGTTTCATTGCTACTCTAGTTCACCAGAATGCTTCAGCACAAGTGTACTACATGAATCACCATTGATCTGTCATGCAGGAAGACATAGGTAGTGAGGATGAAGGTAAGAACTCCCACTAATAAAATGAGTGAGAGTCTCAAAGGGAGGGAATAAGAGGAGACCACCCCTCATATTGTCTTATGCCCAATTTCTGCCTCCAAAGAAAGAAGAAGTAAAAACTAAAAGGTAGAAATGAAATCCACAGGCAGACAGCCCAGTGCCACACCCTGGGCCTGGTAGTTAAAGATCGGCCCCTGACCTAACTGGTTATGTTATCTATAGATTACAGACGTTGTATGGAAAAGCATTGTAAAAATCCCTGTCCTGTTCTGTTCTGTTCTGATTACCAGTGCATGCAGCTACCAGTCACATACTCCCTGCTCATTCAATTGGTCATGACCCTCTCACACAGAACCCCTTAGACTTGTGAACCCTTAAAAAGGACAGGAATTGCTCACTCGGGGAGCTCGGCTCTTGAGACAGGAGTCTTGCCGATGCTCCCAGCTGAATAAACCCCTTTCTTCTTTAACTTGGTGTCTGAGGAGTTTTGTCCGTGACTCTTCCTGCTACATTAGGGAAAGAAGAGGGAGAGTACTACATCAAGGGAACACCTCATGGGACAGAAGAATCTGAACAATAGCCTTCAGCCCTAGAGCTTCCCTCTGACAGAGCCTACCCAAATGAGAAGGAACCAGAAGACCAACCCTGGTAATATGAAAAAACAAGGCTCTTCAACACCCCTCAAAAATCACACTAGTTCACCAGCAATGGATCCAAACCCAGAAGAAATCCCTGATTTATCTGATAACCAAGAGGTTAGCTATTAAGCTAATCAGAGAGGGACCACAGAAAGGTGAAGCCCAATGCAAGGAAATCCAAAATATGATACAAGAAATGAAGGGAGAAATATTCAAGCAAATAGATAGCTTAAAGAAAAAAAAACAATAAAAAATTCACAAAATTTTGGACACACTTTTAGAAATGCAAAATGCTCTGCAAAGTCTCAGCAATAGAATTGAACACATAGAAGAAAGAAATTCAGAGCTCAAAGATAAAGTCTTCGAATTAACCCAATCCAACCAAGACAAAGAAAAAAGAATAAGAAAATATGAACAAAGCCTCCAAGAAGTCTGAGAGTATGTTAAACAACCAAATGTAAGAATAGTCAGTGTACCTACCTGAAGAAGAAGAGAATTCTAAAAGCCTGGAAAACATATTTGGGGGAATAATTGAGGAAAACTTCCCCAGCCTTGCGAGAGACCTAGACAACCAAATATAAGAAGCATAAAGAACACTGGGGAAAATCATCACAAAAAGATCTTCACCTAGGCACATTGTCATCAGGTTATCCAAAGTTAAGATGAGGGATAGACTCTTAAGAGCTATGAGACAAAAGCATCAGGTAACCTGTAAAGGAAAACTTATCAGATTAATAGCAGATTTCTCAGCAGAAACCCTACAAACCAGAAGGGATTGGGGACCTATCTTCAGCCTCTTCAAACAAAACAATTATCAGCCAAGAATTTTGTATCCAGTGAAACTAAGCATCATATATGAAGGAAAGATACAATCATTTTCAGACAAACAAATGCTGAGAGAATTCGCCATTACCAAACCACCACTACAAGAACTGCTAAAAGGAGCTGTAAATCTTAAAACAAATCTTGAAAAAAGCATCATCAAAACAGAACCTCTTTAACACACAAATCACACAGGACCTATAACACAAAAATACAAGTTAAAAAGCAAAAAACAAACAAACAAACAAAAAACACAAAGTACACAAGCAACAAGGAGCATGATGAAAGCAATGGTACCTCATATTTCAATGTTAACATCGAATGTAAATGGCCTAAATGCTCCACTTAAAAGATACAGAACCACAGAATGGATAAGAACTCACCAAAAAAAAAAAAAAAAAAAAAGAACTCACCAACCAAATATCTGCTGCCTTCAGGAGACTCACTAACACATAATGACTCACATAAAAGCAAAGGGGTGGAAAAAGGCATTCCATGCAAATGGACACCAAAAGCGAGCAGGGGTAGCTATTTTTATATCAGACAAAACAAACTTTAAAGCAACAGTGGTTAAAAGAGACAAAGAGGGACAGTATCCAATGGTAAAAGGCCTTGTCCAACAGGAAAATATCACAATCCTAAACATATATGCACCTAACACTGGAGCTCCCAAAGTTATAAAATTACTAATAGATCTAAGAAATGAGATAGACAGCAACACAATAATAGTGGAGGACTTCAATACTCCACTGACAGCACTAGAGAAGTCATCAAGACAGAAAGTAAATAAAGAAACAAAAAATTGACACTATATCTTGGAACAAATGGACTTAACAGATACATAAAGAACACTTCATCCAACAACCGCAGAATACACATTCTATTCAACAGCGTATGGAACTTTCTCCAAGATAGATCATATGATAGGCCATAAAATGAGCCTCAATAAATTTAAGAAAATTGAAATTATATCAAGCACTCTCTCAGACCACAGTGGAATAAAACTGGAAATCAACTCCAAAAGGGACCTTCAAAACCATGAAAATACATGGAAATTAAATAACCTGCTCCTGAATGACCATTGGGTCAAAAATAAAATCGAGATGAAAATTTAAAAATTCTTAGAACTGAATGACAATAATGACCCAACCTATCAAAACCTCTGGGATACAGCAAAGGTGGTGCTAAGAGGAAGGCTCACAGCCCTAAACGTCTACATCTAAAAGACTGAAAGAGCACAAACTGATACTCTAAGGTCACACCTCAAGGAACCAGAGAAGCAAGAACAAACCAAACCCAAACCCAGCAGAAGAAAGGAAATAACCAAGATCAGACCAGAATTAAATGAAGTTGAAACAAGAAAAAAAATAAAAGATAAATGAAACACAAGGCTGGTTCTTTGAAAAGATAAAATAAAATTGATAGACCATTGGCAAGATTAACCAAGAAAAGGAGAGAGAAAATCCAAATAATCTCACTAAGAAATGAAACAGGAGATATTAAAACTGACACCACTGAAATACAAAAGATAATTCAATGCTACTATGCACACCTTTATGCACATAAACTAGAAAATCTAGAAGAGGCAATGGATAAATTCCTGGAAAAATACAACCCTCCTACCTTAAATCAGGAAGAATTGAATACCCTGAACACACCAATAACAAGCCGCAAGATTGAAATGGTAATTTTAAAATTACCAACAAAAAAAAAGTCCAGGACCAGACGATTCACAGCAGAATTCTACCAGACACTGAAATAATTGGTACCAATACTTTTGACACTATTCCACAAGATAAAGAAAGAAGGAACCCTCACTAATTCATTCTATGAAGCCAGCATCACCCTAATACCAAAACCAGGAAAGAATATAACCAAAAAAGAAAACTACAGACCGATATCCTTGATCAACATAGATGCCAAAATCCTTAACAAAATACTAGCTAACTGAATCTAACAACATATCAAAAGATAATCCACCATGATCAGGTAAGTTTCATACCGGGGATGCAGGGATAGCTTAACATATGCAAGTCAATACACGTGATACACCACATAGACAAAATTTTAAAACAAAAATCACATGATCATCTCAAATGCATGTGTGTGTGTGTGTGTGTGTATGTGTGTGTTTCTATGTTTAAATTTTTTTCAACAAGCTGCCCAGTTCATTTTGATCACTGACTTGGAAGTGTATGGTAGGAGAGAGAGAGAAATGAGGTAGACATAACAGTTAAGAGAAGATAGATAAGGTTTCTCCTTGTTTGTTACTTTTCTGAGCAAAAGTATATGAAATTTATCCTAAAGGCTCTAAAAAGTCTAAAGGACAAAACATGATGTCACTCCCAAACGAGAAAATCTTCAATGACTCCCTGAACACTAACACTTGTAGGATAAAATTCCTGTATGATACTACCTTGCCCACTTTTGTAGCAGCAGCTCTTTTTTTTAAAAAAAAAAAAAAAACCACCTCATCAGATTTAACCACTTACAGTTACCTGAGAGTAACCATTATTTCCTTCCTTCTACTTTCCCTCCTTCCATCATTCCTCAAATATTTATTGTGTATTTACTCTCAATAATTGTGGCACTTTTAACACTTTACTTTCCAATTGTCTTTATATACTTCCCCCTCACCACAAATGAACTATACAATTCCTTGATGGCAGGAACAGGCCTGATTCATCAGGTCCTCAATAAGTATTTGTTAAATGAGTAAATGAGCAAATGAGATAGAATTAGACCTATTTATTTCTCATTAAAAACTGATATAGCTGAGATATGTGGCCCCACTCAAATCTCATGTTGAACTGTAATCCCCAGTGCTGGAGGTGGGGCCTGGTGGGAGGTGACTGGATCATGGGGGTCGATATTCATGCATGGTTTATCGCCATCCCCTTCATGCTGTTCTTGTGATAGTGAGTTCGTTTTGAGGAGATCTGGTTGTTTAAAAGTACGTAGCACCTCCCCAACCTCTTGCTCCTGCTTCAGCCATGTGACATGCCTGCTTCTCCTTCACCTTCTGCCATAATTATAAGTTTCCTGAGGCCTCCCCAGAATTTTCTGTACCTCCTATGGAACTGTAAACCAATTAAACCTCTTTTCTTTATAAATCACCCAGTCTCAGGTATTTCTTTATAACAATGCAAGAATGGACTAATACAAAAACTAGTGTATAGCTATAATCTTCCACCACTCTATTGGAGCAACAACTCATCAACTTTTTTTACATCTATATTCTGACATTGATAATTCAATATATAGGAAGAAAAATAAGATTTATTTTAGACATTATGTATATTATTTCATGTATTCTTGGAATAATATTGTGAAGTAAACATAGTCTCTACTAGATAGTAAGCATTGTGTAAATGAAAGCTACCTTTATTACTATGACAGTTTAACCTAAGTAAATTAGAATTTCATGACACTGCTTTAGGTTGTTCTTAATAACTTGTAAAATGGAACTTAAACTTATTTTTTCTCTTTTCATTCCTCATCTTAACCTCTCTCACCTCCATTCCCCAAATTTCTTCTTTTGTCTGCCTATGTTTTGGCCTTCCAATGACCTTAGTGATGTTTCTGAGACCATACAGCTTAGTCAGTGTCATTTAGGGTCCCAATACTTTCTGTATAACAATCTTAATATTTATTTAAAATCTGAATGTCTATTTCAAAAAAACATAACAGTAATAATAAATACACATACACAAACATATCCCCTCCTTTAATACTGGATATTTATGTTTACTTTTATAGTAATTTGAAGTGCAGTATCAGGATGTCTTATAATTAAACCCAAAGCTCTCTTTGAAAGGCACCGAAATAACTGAAATACTCACCACTGGTTGGGAGACGATTTACTAGCTCTGTATATTCCTCATATGTAACCTCAATCCCCATATCTTTCAGGAAATTGTCCAGGTTACAGATCTCAATTTTTTCTTTGAAGACATGGAAAAGTACATAAGAAGAAATTATGATTTTTTTCTAATGATTCTGAAGTATGAAAACATGGTGCTTTACTATCATTAAGAACAACAAACAGTGAGAATTGTTTATTAGAATAATGAGAATTAAAATAGAAATCATTCCCTTCATTATGCTTCAGTGTGTGATGATAAATGAATGGCTGAAGATATAGTAAAAATTGTTGGGCATTATATGATAACATAGACAATCAGTCCATATAAATTTTACTTGAAAGCAGTGGCTTAATTTGAGACTAACTTCATATATTAGTTACCATTGTTGACTATATTCCCCTGATCACAATAAATATTTCACATGTTGATTTTTCCATAAATATTTCACATGTTGATTTTTCCATAGATATTTTTCCATAGATATTTAGTAACCAAGTTCGCATTAGCAATATAAAAAATTTTTTCATTTTCAGTATCTTCAAATTCTATAGTTTTAGCAAAAACAAACAAACAAAAAAGATTTCTGCCAAAACGTAGATGAACAGATGAAAGAAAAGGAGTTTTTCTTCCCATGAAAAATATTCTCATAAGTAACCCTAAAGGCTGGCAATGAAGACACATGTTTTTCTCCTTTTCTTGCCAAGACCCCTTTAAAAGAATTGAAATGATTAAACTAAGGGGAAAAGGTGATAAACTCATAATAAATTCAAAGAGAATAAATATAGAAGGGGAGATGTGGGCATAACTAGAAGAGAAGTTTGTATTTACGAAAGCAAAGTATGTTCATTTATTCATTCATTCATTAAACATTTGATTGTTTAATGTCTTCTGTGTACCAGGCACTATCCGATGTGCTAGGGATATGGTAGTGAACAAAACAGAAATTCTCTGTCTCAAGTAGTTTACATACTACTTTGGGGTGACATATAACAAAGAAGTAAACAAGTAAATACAAATTGATAAAACAGAGTGAAGGAAACCACAGTCTAGACTATTCAAAGGAGGAGGATCTAGGTATATAGAAGTAAAGATGTGAAGGAAGCCAATTTGCCCAGACAAAAAAAATAGAAAAGCTCAATGCTCAGTTTTGGCAGGTACTAAGTTTAAGAAGCCAGGAAGAAGGAAAAATTTGAAAATAAAGAGATTAAATGAAAGTCTGCCTATGGAACATTTGTACCAGCCAGTCTCAACCTCCCCTGCTCCAAAATCCCTGAGTAACAGAACAAGCAGTTTAGCATTTACTCCCTAACCAAAATACTGGAGAACTCTCCAGCAACAGAATGAAAACCACAGCTGTTAAGGTGGATTTTCGTGACTGAGAATAAAGCCCAACTAATTCTGCCATTTAAAGGGTCTCTGAGCTAACTGTTGCCTCTTTACCATCTCTCTCTGAAGCAAAGCTTGGCAGACAACACATTTCATTCATTTCATTCATACACAGGGCTTTTATTCATGCTGGAAACCTAAGAGCTCAACCAATCCACAAAAACAAAAACAAGACAAACTCTTGCTACCAAGTATGATCTTGCTACCAAGTATGATCTATTCAGTCTCTCATTCTTAACTACATAAATAGATGATTAAGGAAAGGAAAAATAATATAAACCAACAAAGATCTCTAATATGCTAAAAGAGATTCTGGAAGATAGTATACTCATAATGCATGAATGTGAGACTATGTGAAATGAATAAAAAGGAGGCACCCTTAGAAGTTAAAAATTATTAGTAAGAACTTCAAGATTCTGGAAAAAAATTAAAAGTAAGATTGCCAAATGTAAAAAAAAAAAAAATAGGTCTTCAGAGAGACACAAGCACCTTCAAGTTTAGAAAGCCCACAGGGTTCTAAGCAAAATGTATGAAAAAGATCCACAACTGAACTCATCATTGTAAAATTTCAGGTTTCCAAGATAAGGAGAAAAGTCTTGCCTCAAAAAGAAAAGAAATAACAATCAGGCCAGGCGTGGTGGCTCACGCCTGTAATCCCAGCACTTTGGGAGGCTGAGGTGGGCGATTATCTGAGGTCAGGAGTTCAAGACCAGCCTGGCCAACATGGTGAAACCCCAACTTTACTAAAAATATAAAAATTAGCCTGGCGTGGTGGTGGCTACCTGTAATCCCAGCTACTTGGAAGGCTGAGATAGGAGAATCGCTTGACCACAGGAGGCAGAGGTTGCAGTGAGCCGAGATCCTGCCACTGCACTCCAGCGTGGGCAACAAGAGCAAAACTCAGTTTCGAAAAAAAGAAAAGAAAGAAAAAAGAAAAGGAACATATCTTAGGTTCTTATTAAACTCATCAGCTACATTGGATTCTTATAAAGAATGATTCACGTTTTTTAAAATTCTGAAGGAAAATAATTTTGAACTTAGAATTATATTCCCAAATAAACTATCATTATAGACAATATAATGGAATAGAATCCATTATATAGAATGAGTAAGAAGCTGGAAGATGTTACTAATGTGGCCAAGAGCTCATTGGTTCCATCATTTGACAAGAAAGAAAGAAAAAGAAACCCCAGTAGAAATTTCAGGAAAAAAATTTATAGTCTACATATGAACAAAACTTAAACTAAAATGTGACATAACACTGAGGTATTGATACTGATAAAAAGGAAGAACCCAGGACATCAGGACATTCTCCTTTGGGTAGCACAGATTTCATAACGCTAAAAGAAGTGACTACATTACTAGATCACTAATAAACTCAGAAACTTTAAAAGTATACATATACACATATCTTAGATATATACATATAAGTACATATACATATATACATAGCTGTAGATATATACATATAATTACATATACACATATCTGTAGATATAGACATAATTTTATGTATATATACTTTAAAATTATACCTGTACATTTAAAAATTATATATGTATTATATATCCACAGATGTATACATATAATTATATAACCTTAACAATGAAACAGTAAAACCAACAGGTTCCTGGAAATTGAAGTTAAAGAGGATTAAAGGTACTAATATCCTTTGATTCTACAGTAGAGAGTCAAGAGATACTGTCAAAAGGATATGGAAGAAGAAAGAGAGGCTAGTGTTCATTATTTAAAGTTACAAATTTAGTGAACAGAAGAAGTGAAACTAATCTCTTAAGTATAACAACTTGATAAAGGGAAGGGATGTGGAAGCTATGTCAGGAGTGAAATCATCAGCGGCAGCAGCAGGGAGTCAATAGCTAACATCTAGGGCTGCAGATCTTAGAGTGTTGTCTTCAGACCCTCAGGAATCACCAAGATCCTTTCAGGGGACCCACAAGGTCAAAGCTATTTTCATAACAGTAATTAGATATTATTTGCCTTTTTCATTGTGTTGACATTTGTACTGATAATACAAAAGCGAAAGTCTGTAAAACTGATGGCATCTGATCACAAATCAAGGCAGAAGCACCAAAGCAGTACCGGTAGTCATTATATTCTTCACTGCCATGCATTTGTGGTAAAATAATACATTATAAAAACCAGTTTTACTTAAGAATGCCTTGATAATTATATGTCTTTTGAGTATTTTGTATGATGAAATAAAGACAGTACTTCTACATACAGAAGAAAAGAGTTTTCTTGGGCAAAAGCATGCCGTGTTGTGAGCTGAACTAGCTGCTTTCTTCATGGACAACATTTTTACCTGAATGACAGGAAAACTATACTTATTCAGACATGGATATGTCTTGAAAATGAGTAAAGGAAGTAATGGAAGACATCTTGAAAATGAGTAAAGCAAACCCATCGGACTTGAAGGAAAACAACTGAAAATGTTTGTTGTTGATGATAAAATTCAAGTTTTTAAATGAAAATAATTTTGGAGAACTCGTATCTGCCATTATGAGCCTAAGAACTTCCCAAAGGTTAAAGACCTTTCTTAAAAGACTAGTGGTTATACAGACGAATGTGATCTCTTTAAATATGTAGTGAAATGTGTGAACATTTGGAAGCTCTATAAAACTCAATGATCCAGTATAGTTATGCACCACAAAATGATGTCTGGATCAATGATGAACTGCATATTCTGTAGTAGTCCCATATAATTATAATACTGTATTTTTACTATACAATTTTTATGTTTAGATACACAAATATCCATGTGTGTTACAATCGCCTATAGTATTCAGTACAGTGGCAAGCTGTATGGGTTTGTAGCCTGTCAGCAATACAGTCTCCAAGTAATAGGTTACATCATACTAGATTTGTGTAAGTAAACTCGTGATGTTCTCATGATGACAAAATTGCACAATGACAAAAATACATAACAATGCATTTTTCAGAATGTAGCCCCATCATTAAGCAATGCATGACTACATTTTCCAAATAACAAAATAATTATAAAAAATAATTATACAAGTATTTTAAAAAATCTGGTTAATGAGCAAAATAGCCAAGCCGATTTTAACATAAAGTATAAAAAGTTCACTAATAGGTTTTTGGAGTCTACATTGCAATTAACCTTTAAGAAACTGCCAATAGTGGAGTTTTGGTGTAATCTCAAAGAAGAATATTCACCATTATCTGAAAAGGCAATTCTTCTCTCTTTTCCAACTATACATTTGTGTGAGACCAGATTTTCATCATATACTAACCAAAACAACCTATCATAACAGATTAAACACAGAAGCAGATGTAAGATTCCATTTGACATTAAAGTGATTGACAAAAATGTAAAATAATGCTCCTTTTCTCACTAAATTTTTTGAAAAAAATATTTTTAATGAAAGCATAAAATTTATGTAAACACGTAATTGGTTTACTAATATTATTTTAAACAAATTATTAAATAAATGTTCTACAATTTTCTCAGTTCTAGAATGGTAAATATCAACAGATACAACTCACATAAACTAAAGCTCTTTGGGATCCTCAATAATTTTTAAGAATGAAAGAGTCTGAACACCAAAAGATCTGAAAGTCACTACTGTAAATAAATCAGTATATAGTACTATAAGCATATTATTTAAATGTATAGAAGTGATTAAAAGAACCAAAACCAGAAGCATTCAGAAGTGGTTTTCTCAAGGGAAGTGTGACTGGAAGTGGGAAAAGATAGAATAAGGATGTGTTTCATTTTATTTTTAGCCTTTCTGTACCTTTTAATTTTTAACCATTTTTAGTAAATGGTAAAAACAGCCTATTAATAAAATACAAGGATAAACAAAAATGGAGAGAAATACAGAAAGGAGCATACTGCTTTTATCAATCTTCACATGGCAATTTTTTGCTCACCTTTAAGCATCTTCACAACCCCTGTCAATGTATTCATATCCATATCTTCATCAGCTATAAGGTAAAATAAATTCACATATATAAGCACTGATACTCAAAAAATAACTCATATTTGGTAATTTTTACCATTTCCTCTAGAATTTCCTCACCTGTTGTTTTTACTTCCTCATCTCTATAACAGAGAAAATAATACTACCTACCTCACAGGCTTTAAGTAAGCATTAAAAGAGACAGGAGAAGTACTTAGACTTATGCCTAGCACATTGCATATGTAAAAAAAATAGCCATTAGTGTTTTTATTTTTAAAAGTAATAGAAGTAGAGTCTATATCTATTCTTCTGATATAAAAAAGAGTCATATCATATATCTTTTCTCATTTGAATATAACACTGATATATTTTTAACATCTTTTAAAAGTATAAAATCTATTTTATTAAATTTCCTATCTAATCTCTACATGTAATATATAACCTGGGGGCTTGTTACAGTGACCTGGAGAATAGTTTTTCATGGAGAGTAGCCAATCAAATATTCCTAAATATACGGAGAGAAGAAACTCTATAATTAATGTTTCTGCTTTCATATTTGGTAAGGTCCATAAAAAGAAGTTAGGGGAGATATGATTTTAATTAGCAAACAGCTACCCTCTGGCCCCCATATATGTGTCAGATAATTATCTGTGTGGAAAGAAAATAATAAATACCAATTGTACAGTAAAAGAATATGTAAATACAACTTACATGAACATACACACAATCTTCAAAACTATAATTAGTCTCATAAGACCAAGAGAGTAAGAGTCAGTGATAAGACTCTTCGGTAATATGCTCTCAAACAGACTCTAGGTAATGTGACTGCTGCAAATAAGTCATGCAATTTCTGATTATTTGCTAGAAGACTAGGAGGTTTTTTTGAAGTTTCTTAGCTGACTGTGATTTAAAAAGTTTTGTTCTGTGAATTAAGGAAAATTAATAACTTTTAAAACTTTTTATTTAAATTTTTGTGGGTACATAGTAGGTGTATATATTTATGAGTTACATGAGATGTTTTGATACAGGTATGCAATGTATAACAATCATATCATGTAAAATGGGGTGTCCATTCCCTCAAACTTTTATCTTTTGTGTTACAAACAATCCAATCATAATCTTTTAGTTATTTTAAAATGTACAATTAAATTATTGTTGACTATAGTTACCCTGTTGTACTATCAAATACAAGGTCTTATTCACTCTTCCTGACTACTTTTTTTGTACCCATTAACCAATCCCATCTCCCCAACACCCTCCCATTACTGTTTCCAGCCTCTGGTAACCATCCTTCTACCCTCTATCTCCATGAGTTCAATTATTTTGATTTTTAGATCCCAAAATAAGTGAGAACATGCAATATTTGTCTTCCTGTGCCTGGCCTATTTCACTTAGCATAATGACCTCCAGTTCCATTCATATTGTTGTAAATGACAGGATCTCATTCTTTTTTATGGCTGGCTGAACAGTACTCCATTGTGTATAAGTACCACATTTCTATTACCCATTCACCTGTTGATGAGCACTTAGGTTGCTTTAAGGAAAGTTAGTACTTTTTTAATGTAAAATGCTTTTTTAATGTAAAAACCCAGATTCAAAGGACAGGGAGATATTCTACCTCTTAATGAGTAGAATGGTAAAATAAAATTATAAAGAATTGGGAAGAATTATTATAGTCAGTCTTGAAAATAACCTATCATGTAAAGATACACAGACAGCAATAAAGAAAATGTGGCCAAATAACTAACATTTGTGAATATGGATGTTGGGTAAACAGATGTTCATTGTATTATTTCTGCAAATATTTTGCAGGTTTAAAATACTTGAAAATAAAATCTGAGAGGAAACTTTGCAGATTTTTCTCCATGCACCACCTCCAGGTGCTCATGGCAGAAAGACTGGGGCATGGCACAGGATCAGAAAGTGTCTTCCACATTGAAGCCAGACTGGAGGAGAGGAGTAACTGCCATTATGTGAAAGACACAAGGTCTGCATGGGCCCTTTTTTCATAAGGCTCAAAACCGTATGCTGCTGGGGAGGGGCAACAAATTCTGTCACTCTCAGGGCATGAATCATGAAACAAATTTTGGGGTCGTGACGGGGGAAGTGGTTAATTAAAAAACTCTCCCCCTGAGAGAGAAGTAGGATACCATCTTGGGCTAGAATCCTATGCTAATATCAAGTAAAGATTTCCAACTACTGGAAAAGGGACAAGAAGCTGTCTCCCACACAAGGCCCACTACAATGCAATGCAGTGTTTGGCTGCCTCAGAGAGGAGGCATACAATAAAAAGAAAAATTAAAGGCAGCTAAAGAAAAAGAACATATTACATATAGAGGAAAAGTATTGCAGCATACTTCTCAATAAAGGCTATGCAATATAAAATATTATCAAGTTATATCTTTAAATTATTAGAATACTAGGAGAGTGGAGAAGTTGTTGACCCAGATTTCTATACGAAGTGAAAACACCTTCCAAAATGAAGGAAAAATATCTTTTAAACCTATGGAGAGACCCATATGGCAAGGATCCCCAGGGGGACTTAAGTTGCTAATAGCAACTACTATGTAAGTGAGTAATCTTGGAAGTGAATCCTCCAACCTCAGTGAAACCTTCAGATGACTGCAACCCTAGCCTACATCTTAACTGCAACCTCATCAGAGATCCTAAGCCAGAACCACCCTTTATGCCACTCCTATATTCTTGATCCACTGAAGCTGTGGGCAAATAAGTGGTTCTCATTTGAAGCCATTAAGTGTTGGGGGTAATTTGTTATATACAAATAAGTAATTAATACTTATTAAATAGGTAAAATAGGCCATAAAATAAACTTCAACAAATTCAAAAGAACACAAATTATACAGAGCATGATCTCTGACCAGAACAAAATTAAACCAGAAATCCAAAACAGAAAAATATCTCAAAACTACACAAACATTTGGAAATTCAATAACACACTAAATAACCCATAAGTCAAAGGGGAAATCATAAGAATAATTAGAAAATATTTTGAATTGAATGATAACAAAAATACAATAAAATTGTAGGATATATTTAAGTAGTACTGAAAGAAAAAGTGGGTAGTATTTATGGTTATACTAGAAAGAAAGCTATCAAGACAGTGATCAAATCTACTTGACAAAACTAGAAAAAGAATAATATTAACCTAAAGCAAGAACAAGGAAGGAAATAAAGAACAGAAGTCGGTAAAACTGAAAACAGAAAACTGACAGAATAAATCAATGAAACTAAAAGCTGGTTTTAATAAATAAACAAAATTGGTAACACGATAAAAAAAAGAATATACAAATAACCAATAATCAGGAATAAAAGAGGGGAAAATAACTATGGATCCTGCAGGCAATAAATAGGTAATAAGCAAGTATTATGAGCAACTTTATATCCATAAAGGTCCTATCTAAACAAAATGAACAAATTTCTTGAAACACAAAGTATCAAGGATCTCTAAAAAAGAAATAGACAGGCCAAATATTCATGTATCTATTAAAGAAATTAAGTGAATACTTAAAACCTCCAATCAAGAAAATTCCAGGAGAGGAAGGCTTCAATGACAAATTCAATCAAACATTTAAGGAAAAAATAACACCAACTCTACATAAGCTCTTCCAGAAAACAGGAGAGGAAGGGATGTTTTCCAATTCTTTCTATGAGAGCAATATTACCCTAACACTGTAACCACACAAAGATAGTATAAGAAAAAAAGGTAAAATCTGACCAAATTCAATGGCTTATGCCTATAGTCCCAGCTACTCATGAGACTGAGGCAGGAAGATCACTTGAGTCTAGGAGGTTGGGCCTTCAGTGAGTCACAATAATGCTACTGCACTCCAGCCTCGCAACTGTCTCAAAAACAGAAAACAAACAAGCAAACCAAAACAAAACAAAAACCCTACAATCTAAAATTCATCATGAACTTAGGTATAAACATCCTCAAAAATATTTTCAAATTGAATCAAGGAATATATTTAAGAGATAATACATTATAACCAAATGAGGGTTATCTTAGGAGTGCAAAATAGGTTTAATATTAGAAAGTGAATTAATGTAACTAACTATATTAACTAAATAAGGAAAATAAAACTGATGGATGCAGATAAAGCATTTCACATAATTGAGTATCCATACATGATAACTCTCAGGAAACTAAGAATTAAATAAAATTCCTTCAACCTTCAATAAAGGGCATTGACAAACACATAACATCATACTGAATGGTGAAAAACTGATTTCTTTCCTCCTAAAAGTGGGAACAAGGGGAGGATATCCAGTTTCATCACTCCTATTCAATATTGTGCTGGAGGTCCTAGAAAGTACAATAAGGCAAGGAAAACAAAGGGCATGTGGATGTGGATTAGAGAAAAAAAAAGAAATAAACCAGCCTCTATTCATAGAGACATATATATTTTCAAAGAAAATTCTAAAGATTCTTCCAAAAAAGGTAAAACTAACAGGTGAATTTACAGGTCAATCTATAAAAATCTATGATGTTTTTATATACTAGCAATAAATAACTGGAAATTGATTTTTGAATTGTCATTTACAATACTACCAACAATCATGAAATACTTAAGTATAAACCAGGCAAAACATCTATAAGATCTGTGTGCTATCAGCACCATAGGAAATGTAAGAAAATCATACACATACATAAAAATCTGTGTGCTAAGGCACACATTTGAAATGTGTATTGTCTGAAGTGAGGCATATTATAATAGTAAAAAATCCAACAGACTTCAAAAACTTAGTATGAAAAAAGGAAAGTAAGACATTTCATTAATAAGTTTTTATACTGATTGCAAGTTTAAATGATAATCTTTAGGATATTTTTTACCTCTTTCAAGTTTTATTAATGTAGCTATTAGAAAACCTAAAATTACATATGAGGATTGCCTTATATATCTATTGGACAGCACTAGTCTAGAAGAAAACATAGTAGAAAATTTCTTTTTTTTTTTTTTTTTTTTTTTTTGAGACGGAGTCTCGCTCTGTCACCCAGGCTGGAGTGCAGTGGCCGGATCTCAGCTCACTGCAAGCTCCGCCTCCCTGGTTTGTACCATTCTCCTGCCTCAGCCTCCCGAGTAGCTGGGACTACAGGCGCCGCCAAGTCGCCCGGCTAGTTTTTTGTATTTTTTAGTAGAGACGGGGTTTCACCGTGTTAGCCAGGATGGTCTCGATCTCCTGACCTCGTGATCCGCCCGTCTCGGCCTCCCAAAGTGCTGGGATTACAGGCTTGAGCCACCGCGCCCGGCCCAAAGATTTCTTAGATACAGCACAAAAGCACTATCTACAAAAAAAAGTTTCCAAAAACACTGGTAAGAAAACGAAAAGATAAGTAACAGACTGAGAAGAAATGTTTACAAAGTGCCTATCAAATAAAAAACTTGTATTTATAATACATAAAGGGGTCTCAAGAATCAATAATCGGAAAACAATCAAAAAGTAGGCAAAATACTTGAGTTGACGCTTCAGAAAACACAATATGCTGATGGCCATTAACGACCTGTTGTTCAACATTACTTGCCCGTAGGGAAATACAAGTTAAAGCCACAATGAAATACCAATACACATATATAATGATAGTAAAAAAAAAAAAAAAAAAAAAAAGAATAGCTGACACTACCAAGTGCTAGAAAGTCTGTACAGCAACTGAAATGCTTATATCGGAGATGGGAGATGTTATAGCCACTTTGAAATAAAATAATGGCAATTTTTACTAGTCACTACAAACATTCAAACTGTAAGGTATAGTTTGAATTCAAACTTACAGTTTCAATGTTTGGATGTTTGCAGGGACTATAATCACCAAAAACTGGAGCAATTCAAATGTCTAATATCAGGAAAAAGAATAAACAAATATTGATAAACTCATACAATGGAATACTATTTAGCAAAAAGGGCAGGGAACTGATACATTCAACACCACTGATGACTCTCAAAACCTTATTGAGTAAAGCAGCCATACACAAAAGATTACATATGTAAGATTATACTGTATAATTCCATTTACAGAAAGTTCTATATCAGGCAAAACTAATCAATGGTGATAAGAATGTGGTAGAAATGTGTGGTTTGTCTCAGCGGAGGAATAAGTAACTAACTGGCAAGGAGCATAAGGGAATTTTCTCTGGGAAGGGTGTGTGTGTGTGTGTGTGTGTGTGTGTATCTCGACTGCAGTGTGGGTTTTTGATGATTGTCAAAACTCATCACCCATATCTACGAATATTGTTTTCCTTTATTCTGTAGCTGTGATTTACTTTCAAATGACAGAAAAGCAAAGAAACTTGGCGACTCCATTCCTGACTAGATAGATTATTCAATTCTGTTATTTACTCTTATTCACAACACTTCTCCACAATCCCATTGGAAAATGAAGACTGGTTAATTTCAAAGTGTCTCAGGGGTGTGTTATTGCTGTATTTAGAATTATCTTTCTCCCAGTTGTTGCAAATAATACTCCTTAAGTATTTATTGAATGAAAATAAAGCTCATCATATTGTAACCTTAATCTGTGGTTTTGTTGTATGTACATTATACCTCAATTTTTAAAAATGAAAACAGGGCAAAAATATAGGTGTGTATAGTCATTAAAGGTTTTTGAACAGCAGGGTAGCACATTAAAAACTGTGCTTTAGGGAGAATAATCTGGCAGCAGGGTGAATCAGGTACTAATGCCTAAGAAGTTTACTATTGCTTAGGCTGTCAAATAATAAGTAGCAGGACTTTTCTAATGGTATAAAAATATTTTTAAAAAATATTTAGCCTAGACAATTCAAACAATTATAGAATCAGAAACTCCCACAGAAAAGTCTCCAAAATCATAAGCTTAATAGTATCTGATACCCACAATGAGCTATTTTAAAGCCTCACCAGTAGCTGACAGGTGGTCTAGTAGATATTGTTGTTCTTCTTCTGTAAGTTTTATATCCATGTTTTTCAAAATAGCATCCACATTGCTGACATCAATCTTCCCTCCTTCAGGAAATAAGTGTATTGATGGGAATAAGGAAAATATCAAATCTACAACAGCATGAAGTTCACATGTTATAAGTCCTACTTACTGTTTGAAATAATGAAAGAAAATTATCCCTTGGTCTTTATTGTACTTTAGGACACAAATCCTTAACTTTATAAAAATGAATAAAACATCTTGATCAAGTAATTAATTAATATGATGATGCAGAAACTAAACTGAGTAATTATAATCAATAAAGGCCTTGAAAAGTTGAGTTGGAAGGCTTGATTTTACTTGAATTAACAACTTTACAATCTCTATTTATTAAATTAAAACAATATTTCAAGGTATGACTTTTCATGAATATCTATAATTTTATGATTTTTATACTTGTCAAGATTATTACAAAATCTAAAAATAATAAAACGGCCTGTTGTCTCAAAAGCATAGTATTACTAAATATTTTTTCAGATGTAGATGTAGCCAGAAGGAATCTCAGGTAATAAGAAATGGGCATATAATAACAAAATAACATGGAAGGGAAACTATTATAAATGTATTGTCTCTATGTTTACCAAATAAACTATATTTTTAAAAATACACAAAAAGAATGTTGCCACAGATAATACTATAAGTTTTAGAAGTTCATTTTACTTATTCATATCTTTAGCTCTTAACATAGTGTCTAGCACTGTCTAGTTATTCAATAAATATTTAATTAATTAACAAACTTCTAACTCATCTATGGGTGCACTATCTTTTATTCCTTTCTTCTTCTTCACTTTATTATCAGCTGCAAAAGAAAGAACTAATTATATCACAATTATAGTAAGTTTTATCAAATCATTAAAGTTAAACATAGCAATTTTGGGATGTTGTACATTTTGACCTACAACCTCATTTAATTAAAAACAAGTATACATATGTAACAAACCTGCACATTATGCACATGTACCCTAGAACTTAAAGTATAATAATAAAATAAAAAAATAAAAAAAACATATGTTATTCATTCTAAAAAAAAAAAATAAGTATAAGACATAGGAAAAAAGAAGGCTTTCAATAATCATTAATGAAGATTCTTGTTTCTGAGATTTAATGAATCAATCACAAAATAAGGCACCTTTGAAATACATAATAGACCAAAAAACAGAATTCAAGTTTTGTAACATCTTTCAGAACTCAACATGAGTTCCTTTTTAGATGATGGAGGGAAGATGGCTCATCTCATCTATTCATTCTGCTAATGTAAGGAGATAGGGATATGGTACTTTTTTTTCATATTATCTAACAAAAATAAACTTTTGAGTAATCCATTTTAGTGAGCTTTCTCTTCTAATTTGTGTGTACCAACCAAGAAAAATGTGCTTTTATTCCATTAGGAGCCCTAGAAGTCAGCAAGACTCATAGACTTTTTTGAGAAACCATAGCAAGGATAAAGTAGAGAAGAAATGCAAGCACTGATATCTAAGAAGAAACGCCTCTGATAGCCACCAAATTTTCCACAGCCCCAGCATGGCATGCAAGAATAGCAAAATATTTTCCATGACACAGTGAAGAGAACAGAGGCTGGTAAGAGTCAAAAGCCCCAAAGCAGCCTGGCAGTCAGGCTAAGAGTGCAAAGTAACTAGTGCAAGTGCATGCAAGATATAATGCCAGATTAAAATTCAGGTTATTCAGTTAGTGCCAACATGAAAGGATAACGATAAATGAGGATCAAAACAGACAGATTATCATAAAAATATCTGAATAGCGGGCACCTCCTTTTCCCCATGCACCTCCACATAAGTCTCCCAGAACACAGATGCAACCCTCTGGAGAAGGGAAAAATGAGAACATCTTGATTTAACTTACAAAAATGCTGATTGGAACATAATGTATACCAGTAGCTAAGATCACTCTGAACACAAACTCACATGTGCAAAAACTTTAACATTTTTAATTTGACCAAGATAAGATAGAAAAATAAAAACAGTCCAGATTTTGTACTCATGAGTTTATGACCTAAGAAAGTTGTAGGCTGCAAAATTTATATAATTGTAATACTCACTAGACTGTAGGCTCTATTGAGTCAGGAACTGTCTTATTTATCTTTGTATTACCAATGCCTAGTACAGTGACTGCCCACAATAAACACACAGTAAATTTTTATTGATTGGCTGAAAGAATGAATAAACTGATTAATTTACATATCAGATATTTAATAAATATGTATTCATAAGCATTATAAATTCCCTGATCACTATGTAGAGAATACATTTTCATAAACAACATTAAATACAGTGTGAATGCCAACTCAAATGTTTACATCAGTGGTTCTTAACTGGGCAATTTTGCCTCCTAGGAAACATTTGGCAATTTCTGGAGACATTTTTGGTTGTCACAATTATGGAACGCTACTGGAATCTAATGGATAGAGGACAGAGATGCTGCTGAACATGCTGCAATGCACAGTACAGCTCCCTACAACAAAGAATTATCTAATCCAAAATATCAATAGTGTCAAGGTTGAGAAACCCTGATCTAATTTTTTTTGTCTTTGTATAATCTAACAAGCCAGGCACCTAGTGTTTTGGTTTCATAGCTAGGCACAAAATACAACAATACTTCTGATGAACTACGTAACTATAAATTGAGTAAAAAAAACCTCCTGAATTGCCTGGAGATTTCTCATTTAATCCATGGCTTAACTAAATTCCAGCTCTACCACTTAGCAGCTAATAAATTAATACTCATATAGCTACAAATCATCTAACTGTATGATTATTGATTTATTTATTGGTAAATGGAAATAACAAAATCTAGTTCAAATAATTATTGTGAGAAATGGGTAAGATAGTATATGTAAAATGCTTTTCACAGTGATTGGAAGTAGTAAACATTCTATATGATGGCTACCATCATAATGTTAAATATTTGTAAATCTAAATCTCAGGTCAGACAACTCTTCTAAGCTACAGATCTATCTATCCAATGAACTACTGGACATTGTTTGAGGGGAAACATCATTTCCTTATCTTTAAATCCCCACAGAGGGAAATAATTTTAATTGAATACTAATAGGAGGATTCCGTTCCAAGATGACCGAATAGGAACAGCTCCGATCTGCAGCTCTCAGTGTGACTGACACAGAAGATGGGTGATTTCTGCATTTCCAACTGAGGTACATGGTTCATCTCATTGGGACTGGTTGGACAGTGGCTGTAGCCCACAGACAGTGAGCCGAAGCAGGGTGGGGCACTGCCTCACCCACGAAGTGCAAGGGGTTGGGGATTTCCCTTACCTAGCCAAGGGAAGCCATGACATACTGTACCTGGAAAAGGGACACTCCCACCCAAATACTGTGCTTTTCCAACGGTCTTAGGAAATGGCACACCAGGAGATTATATCCCGCGTCTGGCTCGGCGGCTCCCACACCCACAGAGCCTTTCTTACTGCTAGTGCAACAGTCTGAGATCAAGCCTTGCTTACTGCTAGCGCAGCAGCCTGGCAGGGGGAGGGGCGTTAACCATTGCTGAGGCTTGAGTAGGTAAACAAAGCAGCCAAGGAAGCTTGAACTGGGCAGAGCCCACTGCAGATCAGCAAGGTTGTCTGCCTCTGTAGTCTCCACCTCTAGGGGCCGGGCATAGCTGAACAAAAAGCAGCAGAAACTTCTGCAGACGTAAAAGTCCCTGTCTGACAGCTCTAAAGAGAGCAGTGGTTCTCACAGCACAGTGTTTGAGCTCATAGAATGGACAGACTGCCTCCTCAAGTGGGTCCCTGATCTCTGTGTAGCCTAACTGAGAGACACCTCCCAGTAGGGGCTGACAGACACCTCATACAGCCTGGTGCCCCTCTGAGACGAACCTTCCAGAGGAAGGATCAGGCAGCAATATTTACTCTTCTGCAATATTTGCTGTTCTGTAGCCTCTGCTGGTGATACTGAGACAAACAGGGTCTGGAGTGGACCTCCAGCAATCTCCAAACTCCAATAGACCCTGCAGCTGAGGGACCTGACTGTTACAAGGAAAACTAACAAACAGAAAGGAAGAGCATCAACATCAACAAAAAGACATCCACACCAAAACCCCACCTGTAGGTCACCCACATCAAAGATCAAAGGTAGATAAAACCACAAGGATGGGGAGAAACCAGAGCAGAAAAGCTTAAAATTCTAAAAACTGAGCACCTCTTCTCCTCTAAAGGATCGCAGCTCCTCGCCAGCAATGGAACAAAGCTGGATGGAGAATGACTTTGACAAGCTGACAGAAGCAGGCTTCAGAAGGTCAGTAATAAAAAACTACTCCAAGTAGAATGGCGTAAACCCAGGAGGCGGAGCTTGCAGTGAGCTGAGATCCGGCCACCGCACTCCAGCTCGCACGACAGAGCAAGACTCTGTCTCAAAAAAAAAAAAAAAAACTACTCCAAGTTAAAGGAGGATGTTCAAACCCATGACAAGAAAGCTAAAAACCTTGAAAACAGATTAGACAAAAGACTAACTAGAATAAACAGTGTAGAGAAGACCTTAAATGACCTGCTGGAGCTGAAAATCATGGCACGAGAACTATGTGATGCATGCACAAGCTTCAATTGCCAATTAAGTCAAGTGGAAGAAAGGGTATCAGTGAATGAAGATCAAGTTAATTAAATAAAGCAAGAAGAGAAGTTTAGAGAAAAAAGTAAAAACAACAACAACAACAAACAAAGCCTCCAAGAAATACGGGACTATGTGAAAAGACCAAATCAACATTTCATTGGTGTACCTGAAAGTAGTGGGGAGAATGGAACCAAGTTGGAAAACACCCTTCAGGATATGATCCAGGAGAACTTCCCCAACCTAGCAAGGCAGGCCAACATTCAAATTCAGGAAATACAGGGAACGCCACAAAGATACTCCTCAAGAAGAGCAACTCAAAGACACACAATTGTCAGATTCACTAAGGTTAAAATGAAGGAAAAAATGTTAAAGGCAGCCAGAGAGAAACGTCAGGTTACCCACAAAGAGCGGATCTCTCGGCAGAAACTCTACAAGCCAGAAGAGACTGGGGGCAAATATTCGACATTATTAAAGAAAAGAATTTTAAACCCAGAATTTCATATCCAGCCAAACTAAGTTTCATCAGTGAAGGAGAAATAAAATCCTTTACAGACAAGCAAATGCTGAGAGATTCTGTCACCAACAGGTCTGCCTTACAAGAGCTCCTGAAGGAAACACTAAACATGGAAAGGAACAACCAGTACCAGCCACTGCAAAAACATGCCATATTGTAAAGACCATCAATACTAGGAAGAAACTGCATCAACTAATGGGCAAAATAACCAGCTAACATCATAATGACAGGATTAAATTCACACATAACAATATTAACTTTAAATGTAAATGGGCTAAATACCCCAATTAAAGACACAGACTGGCAAATTGGATAAAGAGTCAAGACCCATCAGTGTGCTGTATTCAGGAGACCTATCTCATGTGCAGAGACACATACAGGCTTAAAATACAGGGATGGAGGAAGATCTACCAAGCAAATGGAAAGAAAATAAAAGCAGGAGTTGCAATCCTAGTCTGTGATAAAATACACTTTAAACGAACAAAGATCAAAAGAGACAAAGAAGGCCATTACATAATGGTAATAGGATCAATTCAGCAAGAACAGCTAACTATCCTAAATATATATGCACCCAATACAGAAGCACCCAGATTCACAGAGCAAGTCCTGCGAGACCTGCAAAAAGAGACCCCCACACAATAATAATGGGAGACTTAAACACCCCACTGTCAGTATTAGACAGATCAATGCGACACAAAGTTAACAAGGATATCCAGGATTTGAACTCAGCTCTGCACCAAGAGACCTAATAGACATCTACAGAACTCTCCAAACCAAATCAACAGAATATACATTCTTCTCAGCACATCACACTTATTCCAAAATTGATGACATAGTTGTAAAAAAAGCACTCCTCAGCAAATGTAAAAGAACAGAAATCACAACAAACTGTCTCTCAGACAACAGTGCCATCAAATTAGAACTCAGGATTAAGAAACTCACTCAAAACTGCACAACTACATAGAAACTGAACAACCTGCTCCTAAATGACTACTGAGTAAATAACAAAATGCAGGCAGAAATGAAGATGATCTTTGAAACTAATGAGAACAAAGACACAATGTACCAGAATCTCTCAGACACATTTAAAGCAGTGTGCAGAGGGAAATTTATAGCACTAAATGCCCACATGAGAAAACAGGAAAGATCTAAAATTGACACCCTACCATTACAATTAAAAGAACTAGAGAAGCAAGAGCAAACACATTCAAAAGCTAGCAGAAGGCAAGAAATAACTAAGATCAGGACTGAACTGAAGTAGATAGAGACACACACACACACACACACACACACACAAACATTCAAAAAATCAGTGAATCCAGGAGCTGGTTTTTGAAAAGATCAACAAAATTGATAGATCACTAGCAAGACTAATAAAGAAGAGAAAGAAGAATCAAATAGATGCAATAAAAATTGATTAAGGGGATATCACCACCAATCCCACAGAAATACAAACTACCATCAGAGAATACTATAAACACCTCTATGCAAATAAACTAGAAAATCTACAAGAAATGGATCAATTCCTGGACACATACACCCTCCCAAGGCTAAACCAGGAAGAAGGTGAATCTCTGAATAGACCAATAACAGGCTCTGAAGTTGAGGCAATAATTAATAGGCTACCAAGAAAAGAAGTCCAGGACCAGATGGATTCACAGCCAAATTCTACCAGAGGTACAAAGAAAAGCTGGTACCATTCCTTCTGAAACTATTCCAATCAATAGAAAAAGAGGGAATCCTCCCGAACTCATATCATGAGGCCAATATCATCCTAATACCAAAGCCTGGCAGAGACACAACAACAAAAAAAGAGATTTTTAGACCAATATCCCTGATGAACATCGATGTGAAAATCCTCAATAAAATGCTGGCAAACCAAATCCAGCAGCATATCAGAAAGCTTATCCACCATGATCAAGTCGGCTTCATCCCTGGGATGCAAGGCTGGTTCAACATAGGCAAATCAATAAACATAATCCATCACATAAACAGAACCAAAGATAAAAACCACATGATTATCTCAATAGATGTAGAAAAGGCATTCAACAAAATTAAACAGCTCTTCATGCTAAAAACTCTCAATAAACTAGGCATTATGGAACATATCTCAAAATAATAACAGCTATTTATGACAAACCCACAGCCAATATCATACTGAATGGGCAAAAACTGGAAAAATTCCCTTTGAACACTGCCACAAGACAGGGATGCCCTTTCTCACCACTCCTATTCAACATAGTGTTGGAAGTTCTGGCCAGGACAATCAGGCAAGAGAAAGAAATAAAGGCTATTCAATTAGGAAAAGAGGGTGTCAAATTGTCCCTGTTTGCAGATGATATGATTGTATATTTAGAAAACCCTATAATCTCAGCCCAAAATCTCCTTAAGCTGATAAGCAACTTCAGCAAAGTCTCAGGATACAAAATCAATATGAAAAAATCACAAGCATTCCTATAAACTAATACCAGACAAACAAAGAGCCAAATCATGAGTGAACTCCCATTCACAATTACTACAAAGAGAATAAAATACTTCAGAATCCAACTTACAAGGGATGTGAAGGACCTCTGCAAGGAGAACTACAAACCACTGCTCAACGAAATAAAAGAAGACACAAACAAATGGAAGAACATTCCATACTCATGGATAGGAAGGATCAATATCACGAAAATGGCCATACTGCCCAAGGTAATTTATACAATCACTGCCATCCCCATTAAGCTAGCAATGACTTTCTTCAGAGAATTGGAAAAAACTACTTTAAAGTTCATATGGAACCAAAAAAGAGCCCACATTGCCAAGACAATCCTAAGCAAAAAGAACAAAGCGGGAGGTATCACACTTCCTGACTTCAAACTATACTATAAGGATGCAGTAACTAAAACAGCATGGTACTCATACCCAAACCTGTATATAGACCAATGGAATGGAACAGAGGGCTCAGAAATAACACCACACATCTACAACCATCTGATCTTTGACTAACCTGACAAAAACAAGAAATGGGGAAAGGATTCCCTATTTAACAAATGGTGCTGGGAAAACTGGCTAGCCATACATAAAAAGCTGAAACTGGATCCCTTTCTTACACCTTATACAAAAATTAATTCAAGATGGATTAAAGACTTAAATGTTAGACCTAATCCATAAAAATCCTACAAGAAAACCTAGGCAATACCATTGAGGACATAGGCATGGGCAAGGACTTCATGACTGAAACACCAAAAGCAATGGCAACAAAATCCAAAATAGACAAATGGGATCTAATTAAACTAAAGAGCTTCTGCATAGCAAAATAAACTACCATCAGAGTGAACAGGCAACCTACAGAATGGGAGAAAATTTTTGCAATCTACCCATCTGTCAAAGGGCTAATATCCAGAATCTACAAAGAACTTAAACAAATTTACAAGAAAAAAATCAAGCAACCCCATCAAAAAGTGGGCAAAGGATATGAACAGACACTTTTCAAAAGAAGACATTTATGCAGCCAACAGACACATGAAAAAATGCTCATCATCACTGGTTATCAGAGAAATGCAAAGCAAAAGCACCATGAGATACCATCTCACACCAGTCAGAATGGAGATCATTAAAAAGTCAGGAAACAACAGGTGCTGGAGAGGATGTGGAGAAATAGGAACACTTTTACACTGTTGGTGGGAGTGTAAACTAGTTTCACCATTGTGGAAGACAGTGTGGCGATTCCTCAAGGATCTAGAACTAGAAATACCATTTGACCCAGCAATCCCATTACTGGGTATATACCCAAAGGATTATATATCATGCTACTATAAAGACACATGCACACGTATGTTTATTGAGGCACTATTCACAATAGCAAAGACTTGGAACCAACCCCAATAACCATCAATGATAGACTGCATTAAGAAAATGTGGCACATATATACCATGGAATACTATGCAGCCATAAAAAGGACGAGTCCATGTTCTTTGCAAGGACATAGATGCAGCTGGAAACCATCATTCTGAGCAAACTAGCACAAGGAAAGAAAACCAAATACCACATGTTCTCACTCATAGGTGGGAATTGAACAATGAGAACACTTGGATACAGGGCAGGGAACATCACACCCCAGGGCCTGTCGCGGGGTTGGGGATGGGGGGAGGGACAGCATTAGGAGAAATACTTAACGTAAATGATGAGTTAATGGGTGCAGCAAACCAACACGGCACATGTATACCTATGTAACAAACCTGCACGTTTTGTGTATGTACCCTAGAACTTAAAGTATAATAATTTTTTAAAATTATTTTACCCAGGTTTAAAGAAAAGGGGACTGCTTCTTCTAATCTCTGTCCTCACCACCCCAACCCTCACTCAACACTGTCTTCAGTCTAATTCTTTTCCAATTCATTTCCGACATGGCTACCAGAGTGAGTGATTACACTAAAGCACAGATTTGATTACCTCAGGATCCTTAAAAATTCTTCAGTAATCTTTGTATACTGATATGGAAGCATGTTGATGATATAATGATGAATACAAAAAGCATTTTATATTAAAAATAGAGAACAAAGCATGTAAGCATGAAAATAAACAATGAGAGTACTGAATTATAGCTCATTGAATTCAATCCATGAGTCTATACTGATATAAACAAATGAATAAATAAATGAGGAATAGAAAGTCTTTCCTTGAATTATACTGATATGGTTGAGAAGGAAAAAGCTTTCTCTTAAAGTAGAATGCCAATTAATAAACAAAAAAGAAATAATGGAGTTAAAAAGTCAGTCTTTCAATAAAATACCTAGGAATACAGCTAACCAGGGACATGAAAGATCTTTACAAAGAGAACTACAAAACACTGCTCAAAGAAATCAGAGATAACACAAACAAATGAAAAAGCATTCCATGCTCATACATAGAAGAATCAATAGCGTTAAAATGGCCAAACTGCCCAAAGCAATTTACAGATTCAACGCTATTCCTATCAACCTACCAATGACATTCTTCACAGAATTAGAAAACAATATTCTAAAATTCATATGGAGCCAAAATGGGCCTGAGTAGCCAATGCAATACTAAGCAAAAAAGAACAAAGCAGGAGGCATCATACTATCTGACTTCAAACTAAACTACAGAGCTAAAGTAACCAAAACAGGATGATACTGGTTCAAAAACAGACACATAGACAGATGGAACAGTATGGAGAGCTAAGAAGGAAGGCCACAAACCTACAACCATCTGATCTTTGACAAAGCTCACAAAAACAAGCAATGGGAAATGACTCCCCATTCAAAAATGGTGCTCAGATAACTGGCTAGAAATATGCAAAAGATTGAAACTGAACCCCTTCCTTACACCATTTACAAAAATCAACTCAAGACGGACTAAAAACTTACATTAAATTTAAAACCCAAAACTATAAGCAACCCTGGAAGACAATCTAGGAAACCATCCTGGACATAGGAATGGGCAAAGATTTCATGATGAAGACTCCAAAAGCAATTGCAACAAAAGTAAACATTGACAAATGGGATCTAATTAAACTAAACAGCTTCTGAACAGCAAAAGAAACTATCAACAGAGTAAACAGTAAACCTAAAGAATGGGAAAAAAATTTTGCAAACTATGCATCTGAAAAAGTTCCAATATCCAGCATCTATAAGGAACTCAAGCAAATTTACAAGGGAAAAAAAAAATTAAAAAGTGGGCAAAGGACATGAACACATTTCCAAAGAAGATACATGTGGTCAGCAATAATATGAATAAAATCTCAATATTACTGATATGGTTTGGCTATGTCCCCACCCAAATCTCATCTTGAATTTCCACATGTTGAGGGAGGCACCCAGAGGGAGGTAACTGAATCATGGGGGCAGGTCTTTCCCATGCTGTTCTTGTGATAGTGAATAAGCCTCATAAGATCTGACAGTTTTATAAGGGAGAGTTTCCCTGCACAAACTCTCTTTGCCTGCTGCCATTCACGTAAGCTGTGACTTGCTCCTCCTTGCCTTCTGCCATGATTGTGAGGCCTCCCCAGCCATGTGGAACTGTAAGTTCATTAAACCGGTTTCTTTTGTAAATTGCTCAGTCTTGGGTATGTCTTTTATTTATTTTTGTTTTCTATTTATGTATTTATTTCTGAGACAGAGTCTTGCTCTGTCACCCAGGCTGGAGTGCAGTGGCATGATCTCAGCTCACTGCAACCTCCATCTCCCAGGTTCAAGCAATTCTTCTGCCTCAGCCTCCCAAATAGCTGGGACTATAGGTACACGCCACCACGTCTGGGTAATTTTTGTATTTTTAGTAGAGACGGGGTTTCACCATATTGGCCAGGCTGGTCTCGAACTCCTGACCTTGTAATCTTCCCACCTCACCCTCCCAAAGTGCTAGGATTACACTGCACCTGGCCAGTCTTCAGTATGTCTTTTTCAACATCATGAAATCAAACTAATATAGTAAATTGGTACCAGTAGAGTGGCGCGCTGCTGAAAAGATACCTGAAAATGTGGAAGGTACTTTGGAACAGGGTAACAAGCAGAGGCTGGAACAGTTTGGAGGGCTCAGAAGAAGACAGGAAAATGTGGGAAAGTTTAGAACTTCCTAGAGACTTGTTGAATGGCTTTGACAAAATGGTGATAATGATAGAGACAATGAAATCCAGGCTGAGGTGGTCTCAGATGGAAATGAGGAACTTTTTGAGAACTGGAGTAAAGGTGACTCTTGCTACATTTTAGCAAAGAGATTGGCAGCATTTTGCCCCTCCCCTAGAGATTTGTGGAACTTTGAACTTGAGGGAGATGATTTAGGGTATCTGGCAGAAGAAATTTCTAAGCAGTAAAGCATTCAAGAGGTAACTTGGGTGCTGTTAAAAGCATTCAGTTTTAAAAGGAAAGCAGAGTGTAAAAGTTTGGAAAATGTGCAACTTGACAATGTGATAGAAAAGAAAATCCATTTTCTGGAGAGAAATTCAAGCTGGCTGCAGAAATTTGCATATGTAACAAGGAGATGAATGTTAAACCCCAAGACAATGAGGAAAATGTCTCCAGGGCATGTCACAGGTCTTCATGGCAAGCCCCTTCCATCACGGGGCCAAGAAGCCTAGGAGAAAAAAATGATTTCGTATGCCGGACCCAGAGTCCCCGTGCTATGTGCGGCCTAGGACTTGGTGCCCTGCATCCCAGCCACTCAGGATAGAAAATCAATGTACAAAAGTCAGTAGCATTCCTACACACCAAGAGCATCCAAGCTGAGAGCCAAATCAAGAATGCAATCCAATTTACAACAGGCACAAAAAAATAAAATACCTAGGACTGCAGCTAACCAAGGAGGTGAAAGACCTCCACAATGAGAACTACAAAACACTGCTCAAATAACAAGTTAGTTAAATTAGAGTAATTTGCAAATAGCCTAATTCTAAGTGCTGGTTCAGTTATTTTTTAACTATTATTATTTTTACCTTCATAAGATCCTTTAGTGAAAGACAATTGCAATCAGATTCTGGGGCTCACATACTCTAAAATTAACCACACAATTAGGCATAAAACAACCCTCAGCAAATACAAAATAAAAAGAAATCATAACAACCACACTTGCAGACCACAGTACGATACAAACAGAAATCAAAGTTAAGAAAATCACTCAAAACCATAAAATAAATGGAAATTAAACAATCTTCTTTTGAATGATTTGTGGGTAAATAATGAAATTAAGACAGAAATCAAGAATTTTTTTGAAATTAATAAAAAATATACAACATACCAGAATCTCTGGGATATGGCCACAGCAGTGGTAAGAAGGAAGTTTATAGCACTCAACACCTAAATCAAAAATCTCAAATTAATAAACTGACATCACATCCACAGGAACTAGAGAAACAAGAGCAAACAAATTCCAAAACTAGAAGGCAAGAAATAACCAAAATCAGAGCTGAACTGAAGAAAATTAAGATGTGAAAAACCACACAAAATATCAATAAATGCAGATGATTCTTTGAAATAATTAATAAGATAGAATACTAGCTGGACTATTAAAGAAAAAGAGAAGATTCAAATAAACACAATCAGAAATGACAGAGGGGACGTTACCACCAATGCCGCAGAAATACAAAGAACACTCAGAGACTATTATGAACACCTAGAAAACCTAGAATAAATGGATAAATACCTGGAAACATACAACCTCCCAAGATTGAACCAGGAAGAGATTGAGTCCCTGAACACACAAATAATGAGTTCCTAAATTGAATTAGTAATTTTAAAAAACCCTACCAGTTAGAAAAAGTCCAGGACCAGATAGATTCACTGATACATATCAGATACATAAGGAAGAACTGGTACTAATCCTACTGAAACTATTCCCAAACATTGAGGAGGACAGACTACCTCCTAACTTATTCTATGGAGTAAGCATCATCCTGATACCAAAACCTGGCAAAGACAAGAACAACAACAAAAGCTCAAGCCAGTATCCTTACTATTTCTATTAAACTACCAACGACGTTCCTTATAGAAGTAGAAAACACTATTTTAAAAGTCATATGGAACCAAAAAAGAGCTTGAATAGTCAAGACAATCCTACATAACAAGAACAAAGCCAGAAGCATCACATTACCTGACTTCAAACTATACTATGAGGTACAATAATAAAAATAGTCTTTTATTTTTATTTTTACTGGTACAAAAACAGACACATAGACCAATGGAACAGAATAGACAGCCAGAAATAAAACCACACACGTACAACAATCTGATCTTCAACAAAATCCACAAAAACAAGCAATGGGAAAAGAATTGCCTATTCAATAAATGGTGCTGAGATAATTGGCTAGTCATATGCAGAAGACTGAAACTGGACCCCATTCTTACACCATATACAAAAATCAACTTAAGATGGATTAAAGACTTAAATCTAAAGCCAAAAACTATAAAAACCCTGAAGGCAATCTAGGAAATACTAGTCTGGGCATACAACCTGGCATCAACTTCATGACAAAGACACCAAAGCAATTGCAACAAAAGCAAAACTTGACAAATGGGACCTAATAAAACTAAAGAGCTTCTGCATGGCAAAAGAAACTATCAACAGAGTAAACAGACCACCTAAAAAATGGGAGAAAATTTTCGCAAACTATGCATCTGACAAAGGTCTAACATCCAGAATCATACAACTTATAAGGAACTTAAATTTACGATTCAAAACAAACAACCCCATTAAAAAGTGGGCATAGGGGGCGCCCAAGATGGCTGAATAGGAAGAGCTCCAGCCTCCAGCTCCCAGCCTGAGTGACACAGAAGACAGGTGATTTCTGCATTTTCAACTGAGGTACCGGGTTCATCTCACTGGGGCATGTCGGACAGTCGGTGCTGGTCAGTGGGTGCAGCCCGATCAGTGAGAGCTGAAGCAGGGCAAGGCACTGCCTCACCTGGGAAGCGCAAGGGGGAAGGGAATTCCTTTTCCTAGCCAAGGGAAACTGAGATACACAACAAATGGAAAATCGGGTAACTCCCACCCTAATACTGTGCTTTACCAAGGGTCTTAACAAATGGCACACCAGGAGATTATATCCTACACCTGGACCAGATGGTCCCACATGCACAGAGCCTCCCTCATTGCTAGCACAGCAGTCTGAGATCTAACTGCAAGGCGGCAGCAAGGCTGGGGGAGGGGCGCCTGCCATTGCTGAGCCTTGAGTAGGTAAACAAAGCCGCCAGAAAGCTCCAATTGGGGGGAGCCTACCGCAGCTCAAGGAGGCCTGCCTGCCTTTGTAGACTCTACCTCTGGGGACAGGGCATAGCTAAAAAAAAAAAAGCAGCAGAAACCTCTGCAGACGTAAATGTCCCTGTCTGAACAGCTTTGAAGACAGCAGTGGTTCTCCCAGCATGGAGGCTGAGATCTGAGAATGGACAGACTGCCTGCTCAAGTGTGTCCCTGACCCCTCAGTAGCCTAGCTGGGAGACATCCCCTACGAGGTACAGACCGACACCTCACACCTCACATAGCTGGGTACACCTCTGAGACAAAGCTTCCAGAAAAAGAATCAGACAGCAGCACTCGCTGTTCAGCAATATTCAATCTTCTGCAACCTCTGCTGCTGATACCCAGGCAAACAGGGTCTGGAGTGGACCTCAAGCAAACTCCAACAGAACGGCAGCTGAGGGTCCTGACTATTAGAAGGAAAACTAACAAACAGAAAGGATACCCACACCAAAACCCCATCAGTACGTCACCAAAATCAAAGACCAAAGGCAGATAAAACCACAAAGATGGGGAAAAAGCAGGCCAGAAAAGCTGGAAATTCAAAAAATCAGAGCGCATCTCCCCCTCCAAAGGAACACAGCTCATTGCCAGTAACGGAACAAAACTGGACGGAGAATGACTTGGACGAGTTGAGAGAAGAAGGCTTCAGTCGATCAAACTTCTCAGAATTAAAGGAGGAACTACGTACCCAGTGCAAAGGAACTAAAAACCTTGAAAAAAGAATGGATGAATGGATAACTAGAATAATCAATGCAAAGAAGACAATAAAAGAACTGATAGAGCGGAGCAAGATGGCCGAATAGGAACAGCTCCAGTCTCCATCTCCCAGCGCCAACGACACAGAAGACCTGTGATTTCTGCATTTTCAACTGAGGTACTGGGGTCATCTCACTCGGGAGTGCCGGACAATCGGTGCTGGTCAGCTGCTGCAGCCCGACCAGCGAGAGCTGAAGCAGGGCGAGGCATCGCCTCACCTGGGAAGCGCGAGGGGGAAGGGAGTCCCTTTTCCTAGCCAGGGGAACTGAGACACACAACACCTGGAAAATCGGGTAACTCCCACCCCAATACTGCGCTGTAACGCCGGCACACCGGAGATTATATCCCACACCTGGCCGGGAGGGTCCCAC
>NC_045449.1:55869176-55901701 GCF_002776525.5 Piliocolobus tephrosceles | reverse complement strand
CAGGATATCATCCAGGAGAACTCCCCCAACCTAGTAAGGCAGGCCAACATTCAAATTCAGGAAATACAGAGAATGCCACAAAGATACTCCTTGAAAAGAGCAACTCCAAGACACATAATTGTCAGATTCACCAAAGTTGAAATGAAGGAAAAAATCTTAAGGGCAGCCAGAGAGAGGTGTCGGGTTACCCACAAAGAGAAGCCTATTAACTAACAGCAGATCTCTTGGCAGAAACTCTCCAAGACAGAAGAGAGTGGGGGGGCAATATTCAACATTCTTAAAGAAAAGAATTTTAAACCCGGAATTTCATATCCAGGCAAACTAAGTTTCATAAGTGAAGGAGAAATAAAATCCTTTACAGACAAGCAAATGCTGAGAGTTTTTGTCACCACCAGGCCTGCCATACAAGAGCTCATGAAGGAAGCACTAAACATGGAAAGGAACAACCAGTACCAGTCATTGCAAAAACATGCCAAAATGTAAAGACCATCAATGCTAGGAAGAAACTGAATCAACTAACAAGCAAAATAACTACCTAATATAATGACAGGATCAGGTTCACACATAACAATATTAACCTTAAATGTAAATGGACTAAATGCTCCAATTAAAAGGCACAGACTGGCAAATTGGATAAAGAGTCAAGACCCATCAGTCTGCTGTATTCAGGAGACCCATCTCACACGCAGAGACACACATAGGCTCAAAATAAAGGGATGGAGGAAGATCTACCAAGCAAATGGAAAACAAAAAAAAGCAGGGGTTGCAATCCTAGTCTCTGATAAAACAGACTTTAAACCATCAAAGATCAAAAGGACAAAGAAGGCCATTACGTAATGGTAAAGGGATCAATTCATCAGGAAGAGCTAACTATCCTAAATATATATGCACCCAATACAGGAGCATGCAGATTCATAAAGCAAATCCTTAGAGACTTACAAAGAGACTTAGACTCCCATACAATAATAATGGGAGACTTTAACACCCACTGTCAACAGTAGACAGATCAACAAGACAGAAAGTTAACAAGGATATCCAGGAATTGAACTCAGCTCTGCATCAAGTGGACCTAATAGACATCTACAGAACTCTTCACCCCAAATCAACAGAATATACATTCTTCTCATCACCACATCACACTTAGACCAAGATTGACGACATATTGAAAGTAAAGCACTCCTCAGCAAATGTACAAGAACAGAAATTATAACAAACTATCTCTCAGACCACAGGGCAATCAAACTAGAACTTAGGACTAAGAAATTCAATAAAAACCGCTCAACTACATGGAAACCAAACAACCTGCTACTGAATGACTACTTGGTACATAACGAAATGAAGGCAGAAATAAAGATGTTCTTTGAAACCAATGAGAACAAAGATACAACATACCTAAATCTCTGGGACATATTTAAAGCAGTGTGTAGAGGGAAATTTATAGCACTAAAGCCCACAAGAGAAAGCAGGAAAGATCTAAAATTGACACCCTAACATCACAGTTAAAAGAAATAGAGAAGCAAGAGCAAACACATTCAAAAGCTAGCAGAAGTAAAGAAATAACTAATATCAGAGCAGAAATGAAGGAGATAGAGACACAAAAAACCCTTCACAAAAATCAATGAATCCAGGAGCTGGTTTTTTGAAAAGGTCAACAAAATTGATAGACTGCTAGCAAGACTAATAAGGAATAAAGAGAGATGAATCAAATAGATGCAATAAAAAATGATAAAGGGGGATATCACTAATGAACCCACAGAAATACAAACCACCATCAGAGAATACTATAAACACCTCTATGCAAATAAAGTAGAAAACCTAGAAGAAATGGATAATTTTCTGGACACTTATACTCTCCCAAGACTTAACCAGGAAGAAGCTGAATCACTGAATAGACCAATAGCAGCCTCTGAAATTGAGGCAATAATTAATATCCCACCAACCAAAAAAAGTCCAGGACCAGACGGATTCACAGCCAAATTCTACTAGAGGTACAAAGAGGAGCTGGTACCATTCCTTCTGAAACTATTCCAATCAATAGAAAAAGAGGAAATCCTCCCCAACTCATTTTATGAAGCCAACATCATCCTGATACCAAAGCCTGGCGGAGACACAACAAAAAAAGGAGAATTTTACACCAATATCCCTGATGAACATTGATGCAAAAATCCGCCATAAAATACTGGCAAGCCGAATCCAGCAGTACATCAAAAAGCTTATCCACCATGATCAAGTGGGCTTCATCTCTGGGATGCAAGCCTGGTTCAACATATGCAAATCAATAAACATAATCCAGCATATCAACAGAACCAAAGACAAAAACCACATGATTATCTCCATAGATGCAGAAAAGGCCTTTGACAAAACTCAACAGCCCTTCATGCTAAAAAGTCTCAATAAATTTGGTATTGAAAGAATGTATCTCCAAATAATAAGAGCTATTTATGACAAACCCACAGTCAATATCACACTGAATGGGTAAAACCTGGAAAAATTCCCTTTGAAAACCAGCACAAGACAGGGATGCCCTCTCACCACTCCTATTCAACATAGTGTTGGAAGTTCTGGCTGGGGCAATCAGGCAAGACAAAGAAATAAAGGGTATTCAGTTAGGAAGAGAGGAAGTCCAATTTTCATGTTTGCAGATGACATGATTGTATATTTAGAAAACCCCATTGTCTCAGCCCAAAATCACCTTAAGCTGACAAGCAATGTCAGCAAAGTCTCAGGATACAAAATTAATGTACAAAAATCACAAGCATTCTTATACACCAGTAACAGTCAAACAGAGAGCCAAATCATGAATGAACTCCCATTCACAATAACTTCAAAGAGAATAAAATACCTAGGAATCCAACTTATAAGGGATATAAAGCACCTCTTCAAGGAGAACTACAAACCACTGCTCAGTGAAATACAATAAGACACAAACAAATGGAAGAACATACCATGCTCATGGATAGGAAGAATCAATATTGTGAAAATGGCTATACTGCCCAGGGTAATTTATAGATTCAGTGCCATTCCCATTAAGCTATCAATGATTTTCTTCACAGAATTGTAAAAAAACTGCTTTAAAGTTCATATGGAACCAAAAAAGAGCCCGCATTGCCAAGACAATCCTAAGCCAAAAGAACAAAGCTGTAGACATCATGCTACCTGACTTCAAACTATACTACAAGGCTACAGTAACCAAAATAGCATGGTACTGGTACCAAAACAGAGATATAGACCAGTGGAATAGGACAGAGCCCTCCGAAATACCACCACAGATCTACAGCCATCTGATCTTTGACAAACCTGAGAAAAACAAGAAATGGGGAAAGGATTCCCTATTTAATAAATGGTGCTGGGAAAATTGGCTAGCTATAAGTAGAATGCTGAAACTGGATCCTTTTCTTACTCCTTATTTGAAAATTAATTCAAGATGTATTAGAGACTTAAATGTTAGACCTACAACTATAAAAACCCTAGAGGAAAACCTAGGTAAATACCATTCAGGACATAGGCATGGGCAAGGACTTCATGTCTAAAACACCAAAAGCTAAGGAAACAAAAGCCAAAATTGACAAATGGGATCTAATTAAACTAAAGAGCTTCTGCACAGCAAAAGAAACTATCATCAGAGTGAACAGGCAACCTATAGAATGGGAGAAAATTTTTGCAATCTTCTCATTTGACAAAGGGCTAATAACCTGAACCTATGAAGAACTCAAACAAATTTACAAGAAAATAACAAACAACCCCATCAAAAAGTGGGCAAAGGATATGAACAGACACTTTTCAAAAGAAGACATTCATACAGCCAACAGACACATGAAAAAATGCTCATCATCACTTTCCATCAGAGAAATACAAATCAAAACCACAATGAGATAACATCTCACACCAGTTAGAATGGCAATCATTAAAAAATCAGGAAACAACAGGTGCTGGAGAGGACGTGGAGAAATACGAACACTTTTACACTGTTGGTGGGATTGTAAACTAGTTCAACCATTGTGGAAAACAGTGTGGTGATTCCTCAAGGATCTAGAACTAGAAATATCATTTGACCCAGCAATCCCATTACTGGGTATATACCCAAAGGATGATAAATCATACTGCTATAAAGACACATGCACATGTATGTTTATTGCGGCACTATTCACAATAGCAAAGACTTGGAATCAACCCACATGTCCATCAGTGACAGAATGGATTAAGAAAATGTGGCACATACACACCATGGAATACTATGCAGCCATAAAAAAGGATGAGTTCGTGTGCTTTGTAGGGAATGGATGCAGCTGGAAACCATCATTCTCAGCAAACTATTGCAAGAACAGAAGACCAAACACCGCATGTTCTCACTCATAGGTGGGAATTCAACAATGAAATCACTTGGACACAGGAAGGGGAACATCACACACCAGGTCCTATTGTGGGGAGGGGGAAGGGGGGAGGGATAGCATTAGGAGATAAACCTAATGTAAATGATGAGTTAATGGGTGTAGAACACCAACATGGCACATGTATACATATGTAACAAACCTGCACATTGTGCACATGTACCCTAGAACTTAAAGTATAATAATAAATTAAAAGTGGGCAAAAGGATATACAAGGTATAGCAAAATGATGTACTAGAAGGCTCCACCAATCACCCCCCCTGTAAGGACACCAATTTAACTGTCTACACAGGAAAAAAACACCTTCATAAGAACTGAAAATCAGGTGAGTCCTCACAGTACCTAATTTTAACTCTGCATTGCTGAAAGAGGCACTGAAGAGAGTAAAAACAGTCTTGAATCCCCGATGCCACCCCTACTCAATCCCCAGCAATAGCGAAAGGGATAGAACATAGCAATTGTGAATCACTAAACTCAGCACTGTTCTGTTACAGCAGAAAGGAAAACCAGACCAAACTCAGCTGATGCCCACCCAAGGAGCAAGCATTTAAAGTAGTCCTGGCCAGAGGGGAATCGCTGATCTCAGTGGTCAAAATGAGTTCTTGCATGCCTTGTCACTGCGGGCTAAAGTGTTCAGTGCTAAGTAACACTTACTCTCAGTAAGCTTGAAAGGCAGTCTAGGCCATAAGGACTGCAACTCATAGGTTGAGTCCCAGTGCTGTACTGGGCCCAGAGACAGTGGACTGGTGGGGGGGTGGTGTGGGGCACATGACCTACTGAGACACCAGCTGGAGTAGCTAAGAGATTGCTTGCATCACCTCTCCTCTAACCCCAGGCCGCACAGCTTGTGGCTCCAAAAGAGGCTCCGTCCTTCCACTTGAAGAGAGGATAGGGAAGAGAAGCAGGACTTTGTTTTGCATCTTCAATAGGAGGTGAGCCACAGTGGGATAGGGCACCAGTCAGAATTTTAACTCCTCTGTTACAGGCTCTAGCTCTCACACAACTTTTCTAGACACACCATCAATGAGAAGGGAAGCCACAGCCTTGAAGAGAAAGACCAGTGCTGGCAGCATTCATCACCTTCTAAGTGAAAAGCCCTTGGACTCCAAATAACCAGGAGCAAAACCCAGGTACTACATCAAGGGACTTGGATGAGCCTCTGAGAATTGCTGGATTCAGGTGAGACTCAGCACATCACCAGTTGTGGTGGCTATCAGGTGAAACTCCTTCTGCTTGAGAAAAGCAGAAGGAAAAGTAAAGGAAATTTTGTCTTGCACCTTAGGTACCAGGATGGCCACAGAGGAACAGAGCACCAAGCAGGCTCTTGGGGTCCCAATTCCAGGATTTGACTCTTAGATGGCATCTCTAGACCGCCCTGGGCCAGAAGAAAACCCACTGCTCTGAAGAATGAGTCCCAGGCCAGGCAGCATTCAACACAAAGTGACTGAAGAGCCCTTGGCACTAGTCTGACAGTACTTCTCATAGCCTGTGGTGGCAGGGGCTATAGGGTGAGGCTCTTCAGCTTTTGAAAAGGCAAAGGAAGAGGCGGAAGGACTTCTTTTGGTTTGAGTGCCAGCTCAGCCACAGTACAAAAGAACACCACATAGTCCCTGACTTGCAGATGGCACCTCTGGACCTACCTGGGGCCTGGGGAAACTCATCACCCTGAAGGAAAAGATACAGGCCTTTGCCACCTGCTGATTGCAAAGCCCCACATCCTTGAGGGAACATATGCAGTAGCTAGGAAGTAGGCTACAGAGGCCGTGGGTGAGACTCAGTGCTACACTGGCTTTAGGTCTGACACAGCACAGTCATATGCTAGCAGCCACAGGGGTGCTTGTATCACTCCACCCCCAGCTTTAGGTGGCTTAGAACAAAGGTAGAGACTCTGTCTGTTTGGGAGAAAGTAAGAGAACAGAATAAGAGTTTACCTGGCAAACCAAAAAATTGTCCTGAATCTTATCTAAGACCATCAGGGCTCTACAAGTCTGCAAGAATCACACCATTACTGGGCTTGCAATGCTCCCTAAAGCAGATACAGCTTAGATCACAATTAAGTCCTTTTAAATAGCTGGAAGACCTTCCCAAGAAGGGCAGGTACAAACAAGCCCAGACAGTGAAGACTACAGTAAATACCTAATTCTTCAATGCCCAGACACTAAACAACATCTACTAGCATTAACAACATTCAAAATAACATGACCTTGCCAAATGAATAAGCCATCAAGGACCAATCCTGGAGAAACAGAGATATGTGACCTTTCAGACACAGAATTCAAAATAGCTGTGTTGAGGAAACTAAAAAATTTAATATAATGCAGAGAAGGAATTCAGAATTCTACTAGATAAATTTAACAAAGACACTGAAATCATTAAAAACAATTGGGCAGAAATTCTGGAGCTGAAAAATGCAATTGGCATATAGAAGAATACATCAGAGTCTTTTTAATAGCTGAATTGATCAAACAGAATAAAGAATTAGTGAGCTTGAAGATGGTCTATTTGAAAGCATACAGTCAGAGGAGACAAAAGAAAAAAGAATAAAAAACAATGAAACGTGCCTACAAGATCTAGACAATTGCTTCAAAATGACAAATCTACAAGTAATTGGCCTTAAAGAGCCAATAGAGAAAAAGATAGTGATAGAAAGTTTATTCAAAGGGATAATAACAGAGAACTTCCCAAACATAAAGAAAGATATCAATATCCAAGTACCAGAATGTTCTAGAACACCAAGCAGATTTAACCCTTGTGGCTATTACTTCACTACTTCAAGTCACTTAATCAAACTTCCAAAGGTCAAGGATAAAGAAAGAATCCTTAAAGCCACAAGAAAGAAAGAAACAAATAACATACAATGGAGCTCCAATATGTTTGGCAGTAGACTTTTCAGTAGAAACCTTACAGGCCAGGAGAGAGTGGCATGACATATTTACAGTGCTGATGGAAAAAAAGTTTTACCCTAGAATAGAATATCCAGTGAAAATATTCTTCAAACACAAATTAAAAATAAAGACTTTCCTAGACAAACAAAGCTGAGAGATTTTGTCAATACCAGACCTATCCAACATGAAATGCTAAAGGGAGTGCTTCAATCAGAAAGAAAAGGACATTAATGAGCAATAAGTAATCACATGAAGGTACAAATTTCACTGGTAATAGTAAATACACAGAAAAACACAAAATATTATAACACTGCAACTGTGGTGTGTAAACTACTCTTATCCTAAGAAGAAAGACAAAACAATGATTCAATCAAAAATAAAAACAGCAGTAACTTTTCAAGACACAAACAGTACAATAAGATATAAATAGAAAAAAATGACACATTAAAAAGGGGGATGAAGTGAAGGAATATTTTTTAAAATTAGTTTTCTTTTTTCTTATTTGTTTGTGTAGGCAAACAGTGTTGTTATCAGTTTAAAATACTGTGCTGTAAGATAGTATTTGCAAGCCTCATGGTAACCTCAAACCAAAAAACATACAATGCATACACAAAAAATTAAAAGCAAGAAACTAAATCATATCACCAGAGAAAATCACCTTCACTAAAAGAAGACAGGAAGAAAAGAAAGAAGATAAAAAACACAAAACAACCAGAAAACAAGTAACAAAATGGCAGGAGTAAGTCCTTACTTATCAATAATAACACTGAATGTAAATAGACTAAACTCTTCAATCAAGACACAGAGTGGCTGAATTGATGAAGAAACAAGACCTACTGATCTGCTGCCTACAAGAAATACATTTCACCAATAAAGACACACACAGACTAGAAATAAAGCAGTGGAAAAAAGATATTCCATGTCAATGGAAACCCAAAAAGAGCAGGACTTGCCAGACTTACATCCGAATAAGTAGATATCAAGACAAAAGCTATAAGAACAGGCAAAGTAGGTCATTATATAATTATAAATGGGTCAAGTCAGTAAGAAGATATAACAATTTTAAATGCATATGCACCTAGTACTGGAGCACCCAGATGTATAAAGCACACAGATGTATAAACAGAGAAATGGACTCCAATACAATAGTAGTTGCAGACTTCAACACCCTACTTTCAGCACTGGAGAAGTCTTTCAGACAGAAAATTAACAAAGAAACATCAGCCTTAATCTGCGCTATAGACCAAAAGAATCTAATAGATATTTACAGAACATTTCACCCAATGGCTGCAGAACACACATTCTTTTCCTCAGCATATGTATCATTCTCAAGGTTAGACCACATGTTAGGTCACAAAACATATCTTAAAACATTAAAAAAAAAAAAAAAAATTGAAGGCCGGGTACAGTGGCTCACATCTGTAATCCCAGCACTTTGGGAGGCCAAGGCAGGTGGATCACTTGAGGTCAGGAGCTCAAGACCAGCCTGACCAACATGGCAAAACCCCATCTCTACTAAAAATACAAAAGATTAGCTGGGCATAGTGGCAGGTGCCTGTAATCCCAGCTACTTGGGAGGCTGAGGCAGGAGAATCACTTGAACCCGGGAGGCGGAGGTTGCAATGAGCTGAGATCGCACCATTGCACTCCAGCCTGGGAAACAGAGTGAAACTCCAGGTCAAAAAAAAAAAGAAAAAAATGGAAATAATATCCAACGGCTTCTCTGATAGCAATGGAATAAAACTAGAAATTAATAACAAGAGAAATTCTGGAAGCAACACAAATACATGGAAATTAAACAGTATGCTCCTACATGACTAGTGGGTCAATGAAGGCATTAAGAAGAAAATTTAAAAATTTCTTGAAACAAATGATAAAGGAAACACAACATACCATAACCCATGGGATACAGCAAAAGTAGCCCTAAGATGCAAGTTAATAGCCACAAGTACCTACATGAGAATTTGTCAATACAAAAAAACTTCAAATAAACAATCTAACAAAGCATCTTAAAGGACTGAAGAAGCCAGAGAAAAACCCAAAAAATAGTAGAAAAGAAATAATAAAGATCAGAACAGAAACAAATGAAATTAAAATAAAGAAAAAATACAAAAGATCAATGAAACAAAAAGCTGGTATTTTGAAAAGTTAAACAAAACTGACAACCTTTATCCAGACTAACTAAGAAAAAAATGGAAGATACAAACAAAATCAGAAAAGAAAGAGGAGACATTACAATTTACGCTGCAGAAATTCAAAGGATCATCAGAGGCTACTATGACCAACTATATGTCAATAAATTGGAAAGCCTAGAAGAAATGAACAAATTTCTTAGCACATAATATCTACCAAAATTGAACCAGGAAGAACTCCAAAATCTGAAGAGATCATTAACAGGTAACAAGACTGAAGACCTAACAAAAAGTCTCCCAGCAAAGAAAAGCCCAGAATCTGATGACTTCACTGCTTAATTCTACCAAACATTTACAGAAGAAATAATGCCAATCCTACTGAAACTATTCTGAAAAATAAGGATGAGAGAATACTTCCAAACTCATTCTACAAGGCCAGAATTACCCTGACACCAAAACCAGACAAAACCACATGAAAAAAAAAAAAAAAAAAAAAAAGAAAGAAAGAAAACTACAAGCCAGTATCTCTGATGATTGTTGATGCAAAAATCCTCAACAAAATACTAGCAAACCAAATTCAACAATACATTAGAAAGCTCATTCATCATGACCAAGTGGGATTGATTCCTGGCATGCAAGAATGGTCCAACATATGCAACTCAATTAATGTGATTCATCATATCAACAGAATGAAGGATAAAAACCATCTGATCATTTCAATTGATGCTGAAAAAGCATTTGATAAAATTCAACATTCCTTCATGATAAAAACCCTAAAAAAGCTTGGTATAAAAGGAACATATTTCAACATAATACAAGCCATATACAAGAGACCCATAGTTAGTATCATACTGAATGGAGAAAAACTGAAAGCTTTTCCTTTAAGATCTAGTACATGACAAAGATGCCTATTGTCATCACTATATTCAGCATAGTACCAGAAGTCTTAGCTTCAGCAATCAGATGAGAGAAAGAAATAAATGACATCCAAACTGGGAAGAAGTCAAATTATCCTTGTTTGCAGATATGATCTTATATTTGGAAAAACCTAAAGACTCCACCAAAATACTATTAGAATTGATAAATTCTGTAAAGTCACAGGATACAAAACTAACATATAAAATTCAGCAGCATTTCTATATATCAACAGCAAACAATGTGAAAAAGAAATAAAACATGTAATTCCACTTACAATAGCCATGCATAAAAGTTAATACTTAGGAACTAACCAAAGACGTGATACACCTCTATAATAAAAACTCTAAAACACTGATGAAAAAAATTAAGGAGGACACCAAAGACTGGAAAGATATTTCATGTTCATGAATTAGAAGAATCAATATTGTTAAAATGTCTATACTACCCAAAGGAATCTACAGATTCAATGCAATCCCTATCAAAATGCCAACAACATTCATCACAGAAAAAAAAGAATCTAAAACGTATATGGAACCACAAATACCCAGAATAGCCAAAGAGCTAATCCAAGCAAAAAGAACAAACCTGGAAGAAACACATTACCTGATTTCAAATTATACTACAGAGCTATAGTAACCAAAATAGAATGGTATTGGCATATGAAAATGAACACATAGACCAATGGAGCAGAACACAGAACCCGGAAACAAATCTTCACAGCTACAGTGAACTCATTTTTGACAAAGGTGCCAAGAACATACACTGAGGTAAAGACAGTCTCCTCAATAAATGGTGCTGGGAAAATTGGGTATCTACACACAGAAGAATAAAACTAGGACCCTATCTCTTGCCATATACAAAAATCAAATCAAAATGGATTAAAGACTTAAATCTAAGACTTCAAACCATCAAGCTACTACAAGAAAACAGTAGGAAAAATCTCCAGAACATTCATCTGGGCAAAATGTTCTTGAGCAAATCCCACAAGCACAGGAAATCAAAGTAAAAATGGACAAATGGGATCACATCAAGTTTAAAAGCTTCTGCATAGAAATGAAACAATCAACAAAGTGAAAAGACAATCCACAGAACAGGAGAAAATATTTGCAAACTATCCCTCTGACAAGAGATTAATAACCAGAATACATAAGGAGTTTCCTAACAACTCTATAGGAAAAAAAAAAAACTAAATAATCAAATCAAAAAATGGACAAAAGATTTTAATAGACATTTCTCAAGAGAAGACATATAAATGCAAACAGGCATATGAAAAAGTGCTCTACATCATTGATCATCAGAGAAATGCAAATCAAAACTACAATGAGTTATCATCTTACCCCAGCTAAAATGGCTTATATCTAAAAGACAAGAAATAACAAAGGCTGGAAAAAAGAGAACACTTGTACACTGTTGGTGGGAATGTAAATTAGTGCAACCACTATGGAGAACAGTTGGGAGATTCCTTAAAAAACTAAAAATTGAGCTACCATACGATCTAGCAATCCCACTAATGGGTATATATCCAAAAGAAAGGAAATCAGTATATTAAAGAGATATCTGCACTCCCATGTTTGTTGCAGCACTGCTCACAATATCTGACATTTGGAAGTAACCTAAGTGTCCATCAACAGATGAATAGATAAAGAAAATGTAGTACTTATACACATGGAGTATTATTCAGCTGTTAAAAAGAATGAGATCCTGTCATTTGCAATAACATGGATGAAGTCGGAGGTCATTATGTTAAGTGAAATAAGCCAGGCACATAAAGACAAACATCACATATTCTTGCTTATTTGTGGGATCTAAAATTATAACAATTGAACTCATGGGCACAGAAAGTAGAAAGATGGTTACCAGAGGTTGGGTAGGGTAGTGGCAGGGTTGGGAGTAGGGATGGCTAATGGCTATCAAAAAATTGAATGAATAAGACCTACTACTTGATAGCAAAACAGGGTGACTAAAATCAATAATAACTTAATTGTATACATTTTTAAATAACTAAAAGAGTGGAATTAGATTGTTTGTAACACAAAGATAAATGTTTGAGGATACCCCATTTTCCATGATGTGATTATTTCACACTGCCTGCCTGTATCAAAACATCTCATATACCCCATAAATATATACACCTACTATGTATTCACAAAAAAATATTAAAAAATTAAAAATAAATAAAAAGTGGGAAAATGACATGAACAGATATTTTTCAAAACAAGATATTTATGCAGCCAACAAGCATATGAAAAAAATGGTCAATATCACTAATCATTAGAGAAATGCAAATCAAAGCCACAGTGAGATACTATCTCATACCAATCAGAATGACTATTATTAAGAAGTCAAAAACAGCAGATGCTGGGAAGGTTGTGTAGAAAAGGGAACACTTATACACTGCCAATGGGAATGTAAACTAGCTTAACCACTGTGGGAAGCAGCTTGGGGATTTCTCAAAGAACCTAAAACAGAATTACCATTTGACCCAGCAATCTCATTATTGGGTAGATACCCAAAGAAATGTAATTGTTCTACCATAAAAACATATGCATGTGTGTGTTCATCACAGTGCTATTCACAATAGCAAAGGCATGGAATCAACCTAAATGCCCCTCAGTGGTAGACTGGGAACATATATTCTAACTTAAAAGTGGAAGCTAAACATTGAGTACATATGGATGCAAAGAAAGAAATGACACTTACCAGGGCCTACTTGAGGGTGGAGGATTGGAGGAGGTTAAGGATTGAAAACTATCTATCAGGTACTATGCTTATTACATGGGAGATGAAATAATTTGTACACCAAACCCCAACCCCTATGACACATAATTTACCTACATAGCAAAACTGCATATGTACCCCTGAACCTAAAAGTTAAAAAAAAGATGGTGAATACCAAAATAAATAAATAAATAAAAATTTTAAAAAAGACTCTTGGTACTTACATTAGGCAGAAGAGAAAACTATTTTTCCCTAAAGATTATAGTCTTTTCTTTTCCTTGTCTTTTCTATTTTTTCTTTTTTTTTTTTTTTTTTTTGAGACAGGGTCTCACTGTCACCCAGGCGAGAGTACAGTGGCATGATTTCAGCTCACTGCAACCTCCACCTCCCAGTTTCAAGTGATTCTCGTGCCTCAGCCTCCAGAGTAACTGGGACTACACGCACACACTGCCATGCCTGGCTAATTTTTGTACGTTTTTTTAGTACAGACAAGTTTCCACCATGTTGGCCAGGCTGGTCTCAAATGCCTCAGCCTCCCAAAGTGCTGGGATTACAGGCGTGAGCCACCACACCCAGCCTAGATTATAGTCTTTTCCAGTTGTGCTACCCATTAGACATGTAAAGGCATTAGAAAATGATACTAGTGTTAAATAAGTTTAAAACCATCTCAAAAGCCTATCTGGAGTTTTTCCAAGAGATCTACAGCACATGTCATTATATATCTCCATTGAACTGAAAATTCTTACTTTCAGGAAGAGATGAAAATCCTGAATTGACCAAATTGCTCATAAACTCTTGTAAATTCACTGTCCCATCCTCTGAAAGAAAAATGCAAGCCAAAGGACATGGAAAAAGTAAATAATCACATATAAGAAACAGACAACTATAATATAATTGCTATATTGAGAAATAATGTATAGATATGGCTTTGAAACTGAGATATATATTCAGTCAAAAAGATAGGTGCATACATATCATTCAGACACACACACATATACTCATCCTCTATAGATTTCCCACTTTATGCTGTTACTGAAGATTACTAGAACACAGACGACAATAACTAGAACCCAGATGAACAGTAGGTATTTTAAGCCTTGGATAATCTATGAAGCAGAAAAGCCTCTTAAGAATTCTTGAAACATTCAAACTGATTCATGTTAACTAAGATAAAGGATACCTAGAAATACATTAAATACTGACCCCTGGGAGCCACATTCTTCAGTGCTTTTTGAATCACATCTTGGGGTAATGGAACTCCTACATTTTTCAACATGAAGTCTAGGTCATCAGGGTTTGCCACATTTTTCTTAATGGAGGCCAGAACCTTCAGGGAGCCTTCTGTTTCTATTTGGGAAAAAAACACAATACAAAATTTTTTTTAAACACTCAAATATTATTAGTAGATCCTGAATGATAGTAATAACTACTGCTACTACTGCCCATTGAGTACTGTCTGAGCTTGATAGACACAAGCAAGCTCATCTCAGAGATTACATGTATTTCATCTCATTTAATCCCACAAAAGCTCTGTGGAGTCAGTACCAATATTTTCCTTATTTAAGGGATAAGAAAACCTAGCCTTAGAGAGGCTCTTCTGTCCAAGAACCCAGAGATACTAGATGTGACATCAAGTCTGAAATCCAGGGTATCTGATGTTATAGGCAGAATGTTTAACCATGATGTTAACCAAGTCATTGCAGATATTTAAATCTGAGATTTAAGAATGATTACATAAAAAGAAAACTCAGAACATCTGCTTAGTCTCTTCTCTATCATATTTGAGGCTGAGAATTCGATTAAAGATATGACAACTAACCATAAATTAATTTTTTTGCCTAAAATTGGATAAATGGTCATCATTTAATATGACTGTCATCAATGAATTTTTTTCATTTAGCAGATCACTTGCATGCATCAACACATATACATAAAAATGTCTCTCCATAATGGAAAGCTTGGCACTAATATATAACTAACAAAAAAAGGTAATATTTAATTTGGAAAGTACCATGGATAAATTATTCTTCCAAGCAAAAAAAAAAAAAAAGTTAAGCATTGTATTATGATGAACATCATTATATCAAAAACATTTACCCTGCATGAGTTTAAACTTATGAATGGCCTATCTAGGAGAGTCTTAGAGGTGTCAATTACAAAACCAAGGATTAAAGAAAAACTATTTAATCTATTGAAATACTTACCACTTTGCCATCCTAAATAATTTCATTTTGTAGCTCCCTAAATTGGGTCTTTTGAATTCAGTTTGGTTTCAATTTAGAAAACATTTAGAAAAAGTTTAGAAAACATTAAGCATTTAAACTCTTCTCAAAAATACTGGCTACTCCAAGGAGACTCAGGAAATCCAAAATAGTTGTGAATTTACTAATTAAATTAGCCTAAACTCTGAGGAGACCCAGAAGTTCCACAGACTTTTTTTACGTTGAGGATGCTGGTTAATTAAATATATTAAAAACAGATTACACACAATCCCTTATGGACTGGTAGTGGAGTAGTGGAAGAATACCATAAAGGAAGTGTATATGTTTCAAAATGTTCCTATATGTTTCTAAAGGTTTCAACAGTGAATTGTCTCATGACAAAATCTCATTTTAATAAAGAGATAATAGGATAGAGAAAAAGAAGGAACACTGATCTTATTCCCACAGAATTTTGGTAAAATAGTAGGTATTTCCAACTGATAGTAGTCATCTTGGATCACAAACTTGGATGCTAGGATGAATCATCTAGATAAACTTTGTCTATTTACTCTTTTTGAGTGATGAACAAATATACTACAATTCTAGAAAATATCAGTTGGAAAACATCAGGACTAGAATCCCCTATTGATTCTTGATCTGATGTACATTTATTTATGTTTTTGTGCATATTTACATATTTAGGCATACACACACACACATATGTCTTTCTTTACAGCATTAGAAAACTGCATAAATGAATATAATTAACACCAAACAATTCCATTCAAACTTTTTATCGTTAAAATTCTCACTCACTTGAACCTTTAGTAAAATACGGTGTTTGCATCAACTGACTCAGGCAATCTTTTAAGTTCACTTTCCCCTCTTCTGAAAATGGAACATAAAGGGATGAATAACATTTGGTCAAAAGATACCAAGCAATGGTGTTAGAAGATATCCATGCCTACTTAATCTTTAAGACTAAAATGTTTTCTAACTCTGATTCTGCTATACATACCTCAGAATAACTATGAAAAGGAATATGATTATGACTCTTGTGGTCATTTTTGTTGTAGTGTCAATGAGCATTTTGTGGATTTTACACACACCTTAACCAATTGGGACAACTGTTTTGGTATGTTTCCTCTCCCATTTTATATTATCTTAATTTTTCAGTATCACAAGTCCTATAAGTGCCTATATTTTCATGGAAGACAATTTATCCGCCAGAAAATAAGTCTTATAAATCAAACTCAACCATAATATCTAAAGAAGACTATGCTTATGAGCAAAGATATATTAGTAAAGGAAGTGTGCAATCTTTGGCTTTCTATCAGGCATATGCTTGGGACTTAAGAAGAAAAAGAGCATCCCAAGACTCTGCATGTAAACTAAACATTCCATTGGCAGGATTCTAAAAACTCCAGCACAGCCCATTGAGAATTCTAGGGAAACCCAACTGGTTGTGTGCATCAGCACACTAAGGATTAGGTCTTTGTTTCATGGGCTTGAGACAGCTTCACAGCTTCTGACAAACAAATAGGATAGAAAGAGGAAGATTATATTTTCCTAGGATACTCAATATTAAGATAATCCAGAACAAATTCTCATTCAGCCCTAAAAGGGAAAATCTAGTGTTGACGAACTCATTGCATTTGATTCCTAATCCCTTAAGCTCTTTGGATTCTGAGTGAAAGTAAACACAAGCTTTTTGTGTTTAATAAATGACTCAGAAGTGTTACAGCTCTTTTAGAATTTGTCTAGCAGGCTTTCTGGTTTTTGCCAGAAAACCCTTCAAAAATTTTTCTTTAAATAAAGAAATGACTCAGAAAAGAAAATACATACTATCAACACAAACGGATCCAAGCACTTCCTGTAATTCTTCCTCTGGAAAATAAATCCCCAGGCCTTTCAGTACAGAATTTACATCATCAGCATCAAGTTTTTCATTGGTAACTTTGTCTAAGGCCTTTGCAAGTTTGTTAACCTCTATCGAGATAAAATAGAAAATATTTTCAGTTTAGCTACAGTCATGTTGTAAATAATAAACTACAGTTCAAAACATTAATATAGATACCTGACATCGTTAATTTAAAGATGATACAGCACAGTGCAATTCACCTTAAATACTCAGGGGAGGAATCATTCCAAACTTCATCATACAAAAAAATCCTTGATAACATTCTTGGTATGTGCCCTTACAGCATTTTTATATTTTAGTGGTATTTAACTAAAACTCTTTAATGGCAAACTTTGTTTCACTTAGCAAGGTATCCTGACCATTTTCCCTTTCAACACACTATTCTACGAGCACCATTTTAAATGACTGCATAGTATTCCACTGCATTAATATATCCTATCTTTCTAAATCAAAGTTCGTGATCATAAGTAGAATCCTGATGATACATTTTCTTAAACATGTATCTGTTCACTAATGGTTTTTTCTTAACATAAATTTCCAAAGTTAAATGGGGTGCACGGTTTCAAGGCCTTTGAGATACATTGCCAAATAATGAAAGAAAATAGTCATTTTACCACATCCTTTCTAACTTCAACTTATTCTTTCTTCCTTTCTTATTTTTCTGAAAGAGCTTCTAAATGATAATGCCAATCCTCCCCTCCAATACCTCCCCCTCAAAAAACACACTCCTTTAGGAATTGAATTACATATATAAATTAATTTTGAGAAGTGACTTTAGTAAAATATGTGAAATCCATCAATAAAATATTTCTCCATTTATTCAAATCATCTTTTTCAGCTATCAGCTCTACGACAATGACTTTCAAATGTTTCTATCACTGAACTCATCCAAATTTTAGTTCACATGTCTAACTGTTCCCTCTACCTACCTAAATGTTAACTCTTCCTTCAAAGCCTTCCTCCATTTTTCCCTAAAACTCTCACTTTCACCTGAACTCCTAAAATAATAAACGTGTAAGCACTCATTTGATCTTTTGGTATGTTAGTTACATTTTTATGTAAATGGCTTATTTTTCCAGCTAGACTTTAATATCCTTGTGGTCTACTTCTATACCATGCATATTTGTATTAAATATATGTATACTAATTATATTAACTTGTGATTACGGTATAAGATCAATTTTTCAACGAAACTAATAAGCTATAACATAGTTTAAAAAATAATAATAATCCCTGAACTTGGAGTCTGACTTTTTTTTTTTTTTAGACGGAGTCTCGCTCTGTTGCCCAGGTTGGAGTACAGTGGCACGATCTCTGCTCACTGCAATCTCTGCCTCCCAGATTCAAACGATTCTTCTGCCTCAGCCTCCCAAGTAGCTGGGACTACAGGCGCATGCCACCACACCTGGATAATATTTTGTATCTTTAGTAGAGATGGGGTTTCACTGTGTTAGCCAGGGTGGTCTCAATCTCCTGACCTCGTGATCCACCCGCCTCAGCCTCCCTAAGCTTCACTTTTCTCATTCTTGATTATAAGAAACCTACTTAACACAGAGTTCAAAAGAATAAACTGTGTGAAACAAATTATATGAAAGTGTTTGGTAAAATACCAAACACTATACAAATGTATTATTATTTGCCAACAAAATAATATGATATTATTTGAAACCAAACAAAATATAATGTAATACTATAGACATTTTTGCCCTGAAATGCTTCTTAGACTAAAATAAGAGTTGGAGAAGAGTTTTGGTAACTTTATAAATCATTAGGCTATTAACTTATGGTTAAGTGAATTAGAGATTTTCAAAAGTGTACTCAAAAGTTAGGGAGATAGTTCACAGAGGGCAGCCATCACATGATGCCATGAAATGTTTCTTGGTGCCACAGTCAAGAAGACAACACCAAGCTGGATGAATCACTGATTTCAGTAAGTTAACATACATATCTCTATATGAAAAATCCATGGGGCAGCTGTCAAAATGGCTGAATAGAAACAGCTCTGTTCTGTCGCTCCCACTAAGAAGAAGAAAATGGAGAGTGAATTCTGCATCTTCAATTGAGGTACCAAAGTTCTGTCATTGGTACTGACTAGGTGGTCAGCGCAATCCATGGGGAGTGAGGAAAAGTCGGTGGAGGGAGGGCCCACCTGGGAGCTTCACAAGGTAAAAGGAGTTCCCTCCCCTAGCCAAGGAAGTGAGGGATTGTGCTATCCCTCCCTGAAAACCATGCTTTTCCCACAGATCCTTGCAACTGCAAATCAGGAGGTCCCCTCGTGAGCCCACTCCACAAGAGACTTCAGTCCCAAGCACAGAGCTGTGCAGACTCACAGTGGCTGCTCAGGCAGCAGGCACTGAGACACAAGCGTTTTTGCATACTCCAGCTCTGGGAACTCTGGTGAGGCAGGAGATCTGTCCACTCTCACGGGAAGGGGGCTGAAGCTGGAGAGTCAAATGGCCTCACTTAGTGGGCTCCACTCCCATGGAACCCCACAAGCTAAACCCCACTGGCTTGGAATCCCCGCCAGCCAGCACAGCAGGCTGGAGACCACCGAAGAACATCAAGTTCTGGGGTTGGGAAGGAGAGGCCACCATCACTGCAGCACCAGTTGGCCATTTTTCCCTGCTACTGGTGCCAGGGAGACTGGGCAGTTTGGATGGGAGCAATTCCCCACCGTGCAGCATAGCGGCTGGACCAATTCGTGGTCAGACTGCTTCTTTATGTGGGACCTCAATCCACTCCTCCTCACCAGGCGGGGCCTCCCTGTAGGAATTTCAGCATCCCCAGCCAGGGGATGAGAAGAGCCCCTAGGAGGAGGGGAAGTTGCAGTATTATGCATCAATGGTCGTAGTCTTTTCTGCCTACTGGCTCTAGAGAGTCAGGGCAGCCTGAACAAGGGAGATTCCCCCCAGTACAGCACACATACTCCACCAAGGGGTAGCCAGACTGCTTATTTAAGCAGGTGCCTGACCCTGCTCCTCCTCGCTGGGTGAGACCTCCCAACAGGAGTCTCCAGACACCTCATACAGGAGAGTTCCAGCTGGAATTGGTGTGGTGCCCCTCTGGGACAGAGCTCCCAGAGGAAGAAGCAGGCTGCCATCATTGCTGTTCTGCAGCCTCCACTGGTGATACCTCCAGGGCAGGAGGGACCCGAGCAAATAGGGTCTGAAGTGGACTCCCAGCAAACCACAGCAGCCCTATGGAAGAGGGACCTGACTGCTAAAAGAAAAACAAACAGAAAGTAACAACAACAACAACAACAACAATAACATCAACAAAAATGACCCCACAAAAACCCCATCAAAAGGTCAGCAACCTCAAAGACCAAAGGTAGATAAATCCATGAAGATGAGAAAGAATCAATTCAAAAATGCTGAAAACTCAAAAAGTCAGAGTGCTTCTTCTCCAAATGACCACAACACATCTAAAACAAGGGCACAGAACTCGGCTGAGGCTGAGATGGATGAATTGACAAAAGTGGGCTTCAGAAGATGGGTAATAACAAACTTTGCTGAGATAAACGAGTATGTTCTAACTCATTGCAAAGAAGCTAGAACCATGATAAAACACTATAGGAGCTGTTAACCAGAATAACCAGTTGAGAGAGAAACATAAACGACCTGATCAAGCTGAAAAACATAACAAAAGAACTTCAAAATGCAAACACAAATATTAATAGCCAAATAGACCAAGTGGAAGAAAGATAGCAGAGCTTGAAGACTATCTTGCTGAAATAGAGTGGGCAGACAAGATTAGAGAAAAAAGAAAGGAGTGAACAAAACCTCCAAGAAGTATGGGATTATGTTAAAAGACTGAAGCTATGACTGATTGAAGTACCTGAAAGAGATGAGGAGAACAGAACCAACTTGGAAAACACACTTCAGGATATTATCCAGGAGAATATCCCCAACCTAGCAAGACAGGCCAATATTCAAATTTATGAAATCCAGAGAAACCCAGTAAGATACTCCATGAGAAGATCAACCCCAACACACATAAATCATCAGATTCTCCAAGGTTAAAATGAAGGAAAAAATGTTAAGGGCAGTCAGAGGGAAAGGTCAGGTCACCTATAAAGCGAAGCCCATCAAACTAACAGAAGACCTTTCACTGGAAACCCTATAAGCCAGAAGAGATTGGGGGACAATGTTCAACATTCTTTTTTTTTAAATTATTATTATACTTTAAGTTCTAGTGTACATGTGCATAACGTGCAGGTTTCTTACATATGTATACTTGTGCCATATTGGTGTGCTGCACCCATCAACTCATCAGCACCCATCAACTCATCATTTACATCAGGTAAAACTCAGAATGCAATCCCTCCCTCCTTCCCCCTCCCCATAATAGGCCCTGGTGTGTGATGTTCCCCTTCCCAAGTCCAAGTGATATCATTGTTCAGTTCCCACCTATGAGTGAGAACATGCAGTGTTTGGTTTTCTGTTCTTGCGATAGTTTGCTGACAATGATGGTTTCCAGCTGCATCCATGTCCCTACAAAGGACACGAACTCATCCTTTTTTATGGCTGCATAGTATTCCATGGTGTATATGTGCCACATTTTCTTAATCCAGTCTGTCACTGATGGACATTTGGGTTGATTCCAAGTCTTTGCTATTGTGAATAGTGCTGCAATGAACATACGTGTGCATGTGTCTTTATAGCAGCATGATTTATAATCCTTTGGGTATATACCTAGTAATGGGATGGCTGGGTCATATGGTACATCTAGATCTAGATCCTTGAGGAATCGCCATACTGTTTTCCATAATGGTTGAACTAGTTTACAATCCCACCAACAGTGTAAAAATGTTCCTATTTCTCCACATCCTCTCCAGCACCTGTTGTTTCCTGACTTTTTAATGATTGCCATTCTAACTGGTGTGACATGGTATCTCATTGTGTTTTTGATTTACATTTCTCTGATGGCCAGTGATGATGAGCATTTTTTCCTGTGTCTGTTGGCTGTATGAATATCTTCTTTTGAGAAATGCCTGTTCATATCCTTTGCCCACTTTTTGATGGGGTTGTTTTTTTCTTGTAAATTTGCTTGAGTTCTTTGTAGGTTCTGGATATTAGCCCTTTGTCAGGTGAGTAGATTGCAAAAATTTTCTCCCTTTCTATAGGTTGCCTGTTCATTCTGATGGTAGTTTCTTTTGCTGTGCAGAAGCTCTTTAGTTTAATTAGATCCCATTTGTCAATTTTGGCTTTTGTTGCTGTAGCTTTTGGTGTTTTAGACATGAAGTCTTCGCCCATTCCTATGTCCTGAATGGTATTACCTAGGTTTTCTTCTAGGGTTTTTATGGTATTAGGTCTAACATTTAAGTCTCTAATCCATCTTGAATTAATTTTCGTATAAGGAGTAAGAAAAGGATCCAGTTTCAGCATTCTACTTATGGCTAGCCAATTTTCCCAGCACCATTTATTAAATAGGGAATCTTTTCCCCATTTCTTGTTTTTCTCAGGTTTGTCAAAGATCAGATGGCTGTAGATGTGTGGTATTATTTCTGAGGACTCTGTTCTGTTCCATTGGTCTGTATCTCTGTTTTGGTACCAGTACCATGCTGTTTTGGTTAATGTAGCCTTGTAGGATAGTTTGAAGTCAGGTAGCGTGATGCCTCCAGCTTTGTTCTTTTGACTTAAGATTGTCTTGGCAATGCGGGCTCTTTTTTGGTTCCATATGAACTTTAAAGCAGTTTTTTCCAATTCTGTGAAGAAACTCATTGGTAGCTTGATGGGGATGGCATTGAATCTATAAATGACCTTGGGCAGTATGGCCATTTTCACAATATTGATTCTTCCTATCCATAAGCATGGTATGTTCTTCCATTTGTTTGTGTCCTCTTTTATTTCACGGAGCAGTGGTTTGTAGTTCTCCTTGAAGAGGTCCTTTACATCCCTTGTAAGTTGGATTCCTAGGTATTTTATTCTCTTTGAAGCAATTGTGAATGGAAGTTCATTCATGATTTGGCTCTCTGTTTGTCTGTTACTGGTGTATAAGAATCCCTGTGACTTTTGCACATTAATTTTGTATCCTGAGACTTTGCTGAAGTTGCTTATCAGCTTAAGGAGATTTTGGGCTGAGATGATGGGGTTTTCTAAATATACAATCATGTCATCTGCAAACAGGGACAATTTGACTTCTTCTTTTAAGGAAAGGAATTTCCAGCATAGAATTTCACATCTGACTAAACTAAGCTTCATAAGTGAAGGAAAAATAAAATCTCTTTCAGACAAGCAAATGCTGAGAGAAGGCTTGCCTTGCAAAAGCTTCTGAAGCTTGCACTAAATATGGAAAGGAGAAAACCATTACCAGCCACTACAAAAACACACCGAAGTACACAGACAAAAGATACTATGAAGCAATTACATAAACAAGTCTGCAAAATAACCAGCTAGTATCATGATGACAGAATCAAATTAACACTTAATATTAACCTGAAATGTAAATGGACTAAATGATCCAATTAAAAGACACAGAATGGGAAGCTGGATAAAGAGTCAAGATCCATCAGTGTGCTGTACTCAAGAGCCCCATATCACATGCAAAGACACAAATAGACTCAAAATAAAACGATAGAGGAAAAATTACCAAGCAAATGGAAAACAGAAAAGCAAGAGTTGCAATCTAAGTTTCTGACAAAACAGACTTTAAACCAACAAAGATCAAAAAAGACAAAGAAGGGTAGTACATAATGGTAAAGGGTTCAATTCAACAGGAAGAGCTAACTATCCTAAATATATATGTACCAAATAAAGGAGCACGCAGATTCATAAAACAAGTTCTTAGAGACTTACAAAGAGACTTAGACTCCCACACAGTAAGAGTGGGAGACTTTAACACCCCACTGTCAATATTAGATCATTGGAACAGAAAATTAACAAAGATATTCAGGACTTGAATTCAGCTTTGGATCAAGTGGACCTGATAGACAGCTACAGAACTCTCCACACAAAAACGACAGAATATACATTCTTATCAGCACCTTACTCTAAAATTGGCACTTACTCTAAAATTGATCACATAATTGGAAGTAAATCATTCCGTAGCAAATGTAAAATAATTGAAATCATAATAAACAGTCTCTCAGACCACAGCACAATCAAATTAGAACTCAAGATTAAGAAACTCACTCAAAACCACACCACTGCATGGAAATTGAACAACCTGCTCCTGAATGACCTCTGGGTAAATAATGAAATTAAGGCAGAAATCAAGAAGTTCTTTGAAACCAATAAGAACAAAGAGACAATGTACCAGAATCTCTGGGATGCAGCTAATGCATTGTTAGGAGGGAAATTTATAGCACTAAATGCCCACATCAAAAAGCTAGAAAGATCTCAAATCGACACCCAAACATCACGATCAAAAGAACTAGAGAACCAAGAGCAAACAAACTCCAAAGTTAACAGAAGACAAGAAAAAACCAAGCTCAGAGTGGAACTGAAGGAGAAAGAGACATGAAAAACCCTTCAAAACATCAATGAATCCAGGAGCTGGTGTTTTGAAAAAAATAATAAAATAGATAGATCTCTAGCTAGACTAATAAAGAAGAAAAGAGAGAAGAATAAAATAGACACAATAAAAAATGATAAAGGGAATATCACCACTGACCCCACAGAAATACAAACCACCACCAGGGAATACTATAAACACTCCTATGCAAATAAACTAGAAAATCTATAAGACACCCTCCCATGACTGAACCAGGAAGAAGTTGAATCCCTGAATAGATCAATAACAAATTCAAATCAAAACCACATTGAGATACCATCTCACACCGTCAGAATGATGATTATTAAAATGTAAAGAAAAAACAGATGCTGGCAAGGCTGCAGAGAAATAGGAACGCTTTTACACTGATAGTGGGAATGTAAATTAGTTCAACCATTTGACCCAGGAACCCCATTACTGGGTATGTACCTAAAGGAATATAAATAATTCTATTACAAAGATACATGCATACATATGTTCACTGCAGTGCTATTCACAATAGCAAAGACATGGAATTAACCCAGATGCCCATCCATGACACACTGGATAAAGAAAATGTGGTACATATACACCATGGAATACTATGCAGCCATAAAAAGGAACAAGATCATGTCGTTTGAAGGACATCGATGGAGCTGGAGACCATTATTGTCATCAAACCAATACAAGAACAGAAAACCACTACACATTCTCACTTTTAAGTTATAGCTGAACAATGAGAACACGTGGACACAGGGAGAACGTCACCACAAACTGGGGCCTGTCTATGTGTGAGGTGTGGGAGAGGGAGTGCATTAGGAAAAATAGCTAATGCATGCTGGGCTTAACACCTAGGTGAGAAGTTGATAGGTGCAGCAAACTACCATGGCACAAGTTTACCTATGTAACAAACCTGCACATCCTGCACATGTACCATGGAAATTAAAATACAAATAATTTTTTTAAGACAGAATCTTGCTCTGTCGCCCAGGCTGGAGTGCAGTGGTGCAATCTCAGCTCACTGCAACCTCCACCTCCTGGGTTCAAGCAATTCTCCTGCCTCAGCCTCCCAAGTAGCTGGGATTACAGGCGCCCACCACCACACCTGGCTAATTTTTGTATTTTTAGTAGAGGCAGGGTTTCACCATGTTGGCCAAGCTGGTCTCAAACTTCTGACCTCAAATGACCCACCCACCTTGGCCTCCCAAAGTAAACTACAAAAGAAAAAAAAATTCACATATTCTCTATGCAACTATTAAAAAATGAAGAAACCTCTTTGTGCCCTGATATAAACAAATATCCAAAATATATTGTTAAATAAAAAATATCAAGGACACAGACATATGTATACATTATACTTGTATTTGTATAAAATTAATATGGAGAAAAAAATGCATATTCATATTTACTTCAATGTTCATAAAAATATCCAAATGCGGCCAGGTGCAGTGGCTCACACCTGTAATCCCAGCAATTTGGGAGGCTGAGGTTGGCAGATTGAGCCCCCAGGAGTTCAAGACCAGCCTGGGCAACGTGGCAAAACCCCATCTCTCCAAAAAATAAAAAAATGTGCTGGGCGTGGTGCTGCACACTTGTAGTTACAATTACTCAGGAGGCTGAGGCAGCGGATCACTTGAGGGCAGGAGGTTGACACTGCAGTGAGCTATGATCACACCACTGCACTCCAGCCTGGAAGACAGAGAAAGACCATTCCCTCCACCCACCCCCCCAAAAAAAATCTCCAAATGCTCCTTACATAACAAATGTTTATGAACTAACTACAATGGTTAGTTATTGGGAGAACTAACTACAATGGTTAGTTGTTGGGAGAAAGAGGTAGGAATTGGATAGTTAGAGACCAGATCAGAGGGAGATTTTAACTGTAGATCTTTACATACTTCCTAATTTATGATCTCTGTAAATGTATTATCAAATCAGATATTTGTAACATTAAAACATTTTAAAGGCAGATATTTTTGGCATCCTTTTTAGAAAATGTACTGTTTTCTTCAATTATGAACTAATAACTAATGTTAAAAACTAAACTTAAATGAACATAGGATTCTCACCTTCATGTGAACTCTTAAAATACCAAATGTGTACCACTCATCTGATCTTATAGCACATTACTTACATTTTTATGGAAGTGGCCCATCACTTTCAATGATTATGGTAAACATTTTCTATATTCTCAACGTGTATAAAACCTCCCAATTATTCTCACCTCTAAAATCTTGTAAACGCCTATTGCTTTTCAATGCTAAAAGGGCACTCTTTAGGGAAGTGTCTCCCTTTTCTGTAAAGAGAAAAAACAGAACAGAGATATATTAATAGATTCAAGAAACATGAAAGACTTACCTAGTGAGCTAACTTGGTTCACTTATTATCCCCTTAAATAATCTTAATGATTTTCTACCCTGTACACTTTTGCCCAAAATGCTGTCTACTCTCTACCTATCCAAATCCTATTCATAACAAAACTAGCTCATAAGTAAAAGCCTTCCCTTGATCCTACATTCCTTTCTAACTATTGCTCTATCTCTTTCCTTTCCTTCACAACCTAATCTCTGGAGGAAAAAAATATTTCCATTCATCATATCCTCACTCACAATCTCAAACTAGTGCTATTCTGCTTCCACCTCCACAAAGATCATTCTCACAAGTTCACCAGTTAACTATTTATTGCCTAATAATAAGCACTTTTAACTTTTGTTCTTTAACCCTTCAAACTCTTTCTTCCCTTTGTTTTGTTGCTATAGCTTTCTCTTGGTTTCCTTCCTACCATTCTGGTTATTTCTCCTTCTCCTTCTTCTCCTTCTCCTCCTCCTTCTTTTTTTTTTTTTTAGATGGAGTCTTGCTCTGTTGCCCAGGCTGGAGTGCACTGACGTGTTCTCAGCTCACTGCAATCTCCACCTCCAGGGTTCAAGCCATTCTCCCACCTCAGACTCCTGAGTAGCTGGGATTACAGATGCATGCCACCACGCCCTGCTAATTTTTGTATTTTTGGTAGAGACGGGGTTTCACCATGTTGGCCATGCTGGTCTCAAACTCATGACCTCAAATGATCCACTCACCTCGGCCTCCCAAAGTGCTGGGATTACAGACGCGAGCCACCGTGCCCGGCCTCTTTCTTCTTACTGCCCTTTATAAACTACTGTTTCTCCATCATTGCTTAAATATCAGCATGCCTCATTTCTCTCTCCTTGGCCCTCTTCTCTGATAATGGTGATGTACAGATGGGGTTTTGGTGTGGATGTCCTTTCTGCTTATTAGTTTTCCTTCTAACAGTCAGGATCCTCAGCTGCAGGTCTGTTGGAGTTTGCTCAAGGTCCACTCCAGACCCTGTTTGCCTGGGTATCAGCAGTGGAGGCTGCAGAAGAGTGAATATTGCTGAACAGCAAATGTTGCTTCCTGATTGTTCCTCTGGAAGCTTCATCTCAGAGGGGTACCTGGCCATGTAAGTTGTGAGGTGTTGGTCTGCCCCTAGTGAGGGGTATATCCCAGTTAGGCTACTAGGGGTTCAGGGATCCACTTGAGCAGGCAGTCTGACCATTCTCAGATCTCAAACTCTGTGCTGGGAGAACCGCTATTCTCTTCAAAGCTCAGCTGGAAATGTAGAAATCATGCGTCTTCTGTGTCACTCATGCTGTGAGCTGGAGGCTGGAGCTGTTCCTATTCGGCCACCTTGGAACCGCCCCATTGGCCCTCTTCTCAATATACTCTATAAACTTTTCCTAAACTCTCCTATAACTATGAACTGTATGTTGATGATTCCCAAGATTACATACTCTTCTAAATCCTTTGTTGTAATTTCAACAATGTTCCCAGCATCTTCACCAGGTGTATATTCCATCTCAGGAAACCACTTTCTCTGCACATCAGTAAGAAGCAACTCCTTACCCTTTAAAGTTTTATCATGAGATTGCAGTAATTCAGTCACATCTTTCGGATCCACTTCTAGTTCTAGTTCTCTTGCTGTTTCTACCACATATGCAGGTACTTACTCCAATTTAATGAATTCTTAAAGTTATCATGAAGGTTATAGTCAACATCTTCCAAATTCCTGTTAATGTTGACATTTTGACTTCCTCCCATGAATCACAAATGTTCTTAATGGCTCTAGAATGAAGGGTCCTTTCTAGAAAGCTTTTATTTTACTTTACCCAGATCTATCAGAGGAATCATTATCTATGGCAGCTATAGCCTTACCAAATGTATTTCTTAAATAATAAGACTTGAAAGTCAAAATTACTCCTTGTTCCATGGGCTGCAGAATGGATGTTGTGTTGGCAGGCATGAAAACAACATTCATCTCCTTGTACATCTCCATCAAGAGCTCCTGGGTGACTAGATGCACTGTTAATGAGCAGCAATATTTTGAAAGGAATCTTTTTCCTGGTAGTAGGTCCCAATAGTGGACTTAAAATTTTCAGTAAATCATGCTGCAAACAATGTGCTGTCATCCAGGCTTTGTAATTCCATTTATAGAGCAGAAGCACAGTAGATTTCGCCTGTGCTAGTATTATCTTAAGAGACCTAGGATTTTCAGAATGGTTAATGAACTTAATGAATAACTTGAACTTAAGTCACTAGATATTAGCCCCTAACAAGACAGTCAGCCTGCCTTTGCAGCTTTGACCCCTTCTCATCTCTATTTGTGAAAGTCCTAGATGGCACCTTCTTTCAATAGAAGACTGTTTCAACTCCACTGAAAATTCGTTGTTTAGTGGAGCCACCTTCATCAATTATCTCAACTAGGTCTTGTAGATAACTTGCTGCAGCTTCTTTAGCAGCACTTGCTGCTTCACCTTGCACTTTTATGTTATAGAGATGGCTTTTCCCCCTAAACCTCATGAACAAACCTCTGCTAGTTTCAAACCTTTAGTCTGCAGCTTCCTCACCTCTCTCAACCTTATCAAGGTTTTGGTTTCAAGAAATGTTGTGGCTGGATTGATCTTCTATCCAAACCACTAAAACTTTTTCAATATCAGCAATAAGACTGTTTCTCTTTCTTGTCATTTTTAGTTCTTTTAATTTATTTCATAAACTTTTTCTTTGCCTTCAAAAGTTGGCTAACTACTCAGCACAGGAGGTGTAATTTTCGGCCTAGCTCAGCTTTTGACATGCCTTCCTCACTAAGCTTAATCATTTCTTACTTAATCATTGCTCGCTTTTATATGTGAGTAATGTGCAACTCTTCCTTTCATGTGAACACTTAGAGGCCATTGAAGAGTTATTAATTGACTTGATTTCAATATTGTTGTGTCTCAAGGAATAGGGGAGCCAAAGGAGAGGGATAGAGAATAGGGGAATGGCTGGTCAGTGTAACAGTCAGAATACACACTTTATCAACTAAGTTTGCCATCTTATATGGGTGCAGCTCATGGTAGCCCCCAAAATTACAACAGTAATATCAAATATCACTGATCACAAGTCATCATAGTAGATATATAAATAATTAAAAATTGTGAGAATTACCAAAACGTGACACAGAAACATTAACTGATCACATACTGTTGGAAAAATGGTGCCAATAGATTTGGCTGATATAGCGTTGCTATAAACATTTGTAAAAACACAATATCTGCAAAGTACAATAAAGCAAAATGCAATAAAATGAGGTATGCCTGTATTTCAAAACTCAACTCCAACATAGTTGGAGTTGATCCTCATAGAGGCTCCAGGAAGCCTCTTCTTATTACCTTATCCAACTCTGGGTGGGTTAGGTTCATGCATATTGTATATGTTTCCGTAACACCCTATGTTTACCTCTATCATAGTATTTAACTATTGGTATCCTCATTGTTTGTATCTCAGTAGTCTGTAAACTCTTGAGAAATTATTTACATATTTAATTCCTAGCAAGCAATAAGTGCTAAATAAACTTTGAATGAATGAAACAGCTCTTCTCTAAACTCTTATTCAACTCAGTATCATCACTGTTTCTCTGGCAAGTATTCAAGAACTTCCACATAACACTGCACAATTCGCTAAACTTTCATCTCCTATATGCTACACAATTTTGCTGTATTTTCATTCATATTTTTCTTTTATTATTTTATTATTATTATACTTTAAGTTCTAGGCTACATGTGCATAACGTGCAGGTTTGTTACACATGTATACTTGTGCCATGTTGGTGGACTGCACCCATCAACTCGTCAGCACCCATCAACTCGTCATTTACATCAGGTATAACTCCCAATGCAATCCCTCCCCACTCCCCTCTCCCCATGACAGGCCCTGGTGTGTGATATTCCCCTTCCTGAGTCCAAGTGATCTCATTGTTCAGTTCCCACCTATGAGTGAGAACATGCGGTGTTTGATTATCTCTTCTTGTGATAGTTTGCTAAGAATGATGGTTTCCAGCTGCATCCATGTCCCTACAAAGGACACAAACTCATCTTTTTTATGGCTGCATAGTATTCCATGGTGTATATGTGCCACATTTTCTTAATCAAGTCTGTCACAGATGGACATTTGGGTTGATTCCAAGTCTTTGCTATTGGAGCCACATTTTCTTAATCCACTCTGTCACTGATGGACATTTGGGTTGATTCCAAGTCTTTGCTATAGTGAATAGTGCTGCAATAAACATACGTGTGCATGTGTCTTTATAGCAGCATGATTTATGATCCTTTGCATATATACCCAGTAATGGGATGGCTGCGTCATATGGGACTTCTAGTTCTAGATCCTTGAGGAATCACCATACTGTTTTCCATAATGGTTGAACTAGTTTACAATCCCACCAACAGTGTAAAAGTGTTCCTATTTCTCCACATCCTCTCCAGCACCTGTTGTTTCCTGACTTTTTAATGATTGCCATTCTAACTGGTGTGAGATGGTATCTCATTGTGGTTTTCATTTGCATTTCTCTGATGGCCAGTGATGATGAGCATTTTTTCATGTGTCTGTTGGCTGTATGAATGTCTTCTTTTGAGAAATGTCTGTTCATATTCTTTGCCCACTTTTTGATGGGGTTGTTTGTTTTTTTCTTGTAAATTTATTTGAGTTCTTTGAAGGTTCTGAATATTAGCCCTTGGTCTAATGAGATTGCAAAAATTTTCTCCCACTCTGTGGGTTGCCTGTTCACTCTGATGGTAGTTTCTTTTGCAGTGCAGAAGCTCTTTCGTTTAATTAGATCCCATTTGTCAATTTTGGCTTTTGTTGCCGTTGCTTTTGGTGTTTTAGACATGAAGTCTTTGCCCATGCCTATGTCCGGAATGGTATTCCCTAGGTTTTCTTCTAGGGTTTTTATGGTATTAGGTCTAACATTTAAGTCTCTAATCCATCTTGAATTAATTTTCGTATAAGGAGTAAGGAAAGATCCAGTTTCAGCTTTCTACTTATGGCTAGCCAATTTTCCCAGCACCATTTATTAAATAGGGAATCTTTTCCCCATTTCTTGTTTTTCTCAGGTTTGTCAAAGATCAGATGGCTGTAATGTGTGGTATTATTTCTGAGGACTCCGTTCTGTTCCATTGGTCTGTATCTCTGTTTTGGTACCAGTACCATGCTGTTTTGGTTAATGTAGCCTTGTAGTATAGTTTGAAGTCAGGTAGCGTGATGCCTCCAGCTTTGTTCTTTTGACTTAGGATTGTCTTGGCAATGCGGGCTCTTTTTTGGTTCCATGTGAACTTTAAAGCAGTTTTTTCCAATTCTGTGAAGAAACTCATTGGTAACTTGATGGGGATGGCATTGAATCTATAAATGACCTTGGGCAGTATGGCCATTTTCACAATATTGATTCTTCCTATCCATGAGCATGGTATGTTCTTCCATTTGTTTGTGTCCTCTTTGATTTCACTGAGCAGTGGTTTGTAGTTCTCCTTGAAGAGGTCCTTTACATCCCTTGTAAGTTGGATTCCTAGGTATTTTATTCTCTT
>NC_045449.1:55839379-55859176 GCF_002776525.5 Piliocolobus tephrosceles | reverse complement strand
GTAAACTAGTTCAACCATTATGGAAAACAGTATGGCGATTCCTCAAGGATCTAGAACTAGAAGTCCCATATGACGCAGCCATGCCATTACTGGGTATATACCCAAAGGATTATAAATCATGCTGCTATAAAGACACATGCACACGTATGTTTATTGTGGCACTATTCACAATAGCAAAGGCTTGGAATCAACCCAAATGTCCATCAGTGACAGACTGGATTAAGAAAATGTGGCACATATACACCATGGAATACTATGCAGCCATAAAAAAGGATGAGTTCGTGTCCTTTGTAGGGACATGGATGCAGCTGGAAACCATCATTGTCAGCAAACTATCACAAGAACAGAAAACCAAACACCGCATGTTCTCACTCATAGGTGGGAACTGAACAATGAGATCACTTGGACTCAGGAAGGGGAACATCACACACCGGGGCCTATCATGGGGAGGGGGGAGGGGGGAGAGATTGCATTGGGAGTTATACCTGATGTAAATGACGAGTTGATGGGTGCTGATGAGGTGATGGGTGCAGCACACCTACATGGCACAAGTATACATATGTAACAAACCTGCATGTTATACACATGTAGCCTAGAACTTAAAGTATAATAAAAAAATAAATAAATAAACTATGCTAAAATTCATATGGAACCAAGAAAGAGCCCAAATAGCCAAAGCAATACTAAGCAAGAAGGACAAAGCTGGAGGCATCACATTTACTGACTTCATACTATACTACAAAGCCACAGTAACCAAGACATCTTGGTACCAGTAATAGACAGATACATAGACCACTGGAACAGAATAGAAAACTCAGAAATATAGTTGCATGCCTATAACCATGTAGTATTCAACAATGCCAACAAAAACAAGCAATGGGAAAAGGACTTCCTGTTCAATAAATGGTGCTGGGATAATAGCAAGCCATATGCAGAAGATTGAATCTGGACTCCTACCTTTATCAATATACAAAAATTAGAACAGATCAAAGACTTAAATGTAAGACCTCACACTATAAAAACCCTGGAAAATAACCTAGGTAACACCATTCTAGACATAGGCCTTGGCAAAGAATTTCTGGCTGAGACTTCAAAAGCAATTGCAACAAAAACAAAAATAGACAAGTGGGACCTAATTAAACTAAAGACCTGCTGAACAGCAAAGGAAACTATTGAGAGCAAACAGATAACCCACAGAATGGAAAAAAATCGTCACAAAGTATGCATCCAACAAAGGCCTAATATCCCAAATCTATAAGGAACTTAAACCAACAAGAAAAAAAAAGGCTCATTAAAAAATAGGCAAAGAATATGAACAGACACTTCTCAAAAGGAGACATACAAGTGGTCAACAAACATATGAAAAACTGTTCAGCATCACTTATCATCAGATAAATGCAAATCAAAACCACAATGAGATACCATCTCACACCAGTCAGAATGGCTATTATAAAAGTCAAAAAAACAACAGATGCTAGCGAGGCTGCAGAGAAAAGGAAATGTTTATACAATGTTGGTGGGAATGTAAATTAGTCCAGCAACTGTGGAACGCAGTCTGAAGATTTCTTAAAGAACTTAAAACAAAGCTACTGGCCGGGCACAGTGGCTCAAGCCTGTTATGCCACCACTCTGGGAGGTCGAGGCAGGTGGATCACCTGAGGTCAGGAGTTTGAAACCAGCCTGGCCAACATGGTGAAACCCTGTCTCTACTCAAAACACAAAAATTAGCCGGGCGTGGTGGTGCACACCTGTAATCCCAGCTACTCAGGAGGCTGAGGCAGGAGAATCACTTGAACCTGGGAGACAGAGGTTGCAATGAGCTGAGATCATGGCATTGCACTCCAGCCCAGGTGACAAGAGGGGGACTCCATCTCAAAAACAAACAAACAAAATCCCCCCAAAAACAGAGCTACCATTCAACCCAGCAATCCCATTACTGGGTATATACCCAAAGAAAAAAAAGTCTACCAAAAGACACATGCACTCCTATGGTCATCACTGACCTATTCACAATAGCAAAGACATGGAATCAACCTAGGTGCCCATCCATGCTGAAGTGATTAAGAAAACATGGTACATATATACCTTAGGACACTACGCAGCCATAAAAAAGAATGAAATCATATCCTTTACAGCAACATGGATGGAACTGGAGGCCATAATCCTAAGCAAATTGACATGGGAATAGAAAACCAAATACCACATATTCTCACATATAAGTGAGACCTAAACATTAAGCATACATGGATATAAATATGGGAACAATAGACATTGCAGACTACTAGGAGGTGGGGGTAGATGGGTTAAAAACTACCGATCTGGTACTCTGTTCACTATATGGGTGACAGGATCCATACCTCAAACCTCAGCATCACACAATATTCCCATGTAACAAACCTGCACATGTACTGCCTATATCTAAAATAAATGCTGACATTTAAAAACAAATAAATATTAGTTATACAAATCATTATACACTCAAGATCACTGTTCATAACATAAATCTCTAGTTTATAAAACTTTTTTAAATTGAAAAGAGGCAGAGTATAAGTGCACAAAAAGTTACAGAATTAATTTATTAGGTAAGTATTATTTTCCAACAAGCCAGATAGTTCTCTCCATCTCCACATGTAATTCTTCAGTAAACCTAAGCTCTTTTAGAATGTTTTAGACTGATGCCACAAATTCAGTTTAAGACTACTCTAGTCCTCCCAGTCATCCCAAAGAGTCCTGACACACCAGATCACTTTCTCATTCCTAATTGAAATAGAGAAAAGGAAAGGAAAAGTCCTTCAATAACAGACTTCTTTGGGTAGTAAATCTACTTCTACTTTTATAAACTGGTATCTTGGCCTCTATGTATTTTTCCCTCACAGCTAATCACCCTCTCTCTGCCTTCCTGGCTCTATTACTTAGTCGTATCTTCTATATTGTTATATATATTGATATCTTTATCTACTATATATACCATTATCTTCTATATAATTTTATCTTTTATATTGCTATATACCCTTTATTCACACATCTCTGCCCTTTACTCATAGGAAATGCCTTTAAATATATATCATATCTAATCTTTATTATTTAGCCAATCTTCTCTTGGGTCACTCATAACACTCCACATTTGCATCAAAACTATATAAAATGGTCCTTATGTTGATCAAAAAGGATTACAACTGAAATGTATATGGAGATAATTATTCTTTGTTAACAAGAAAAACAATTCTTTGTTAGCAACGTTTGTTCATCCTTTAGAATAGCAAAGGTTAAAAATGGTTTAAAATGAATTTAAACTGCTTTCATTTATAGTTATACTGTTTTCTTGAAACTATCGGTAAATTTAAGGATTATAACTACTTAATAAAACTGGAATATTTTCCCTAAAAACATAAACACAGTTAAATTATGATATTAATTCAAAAGGCAGTGTACAATACAGAAAGAAAAAGGTAAAATTAAAAAGCACAATATTTACCAACCAAGACTGTTTCTAAATTGTTGCAGTGAAGTATTACTAAAAATTTCTGAAGACTACACACTTTCTAAAGTGGAACACTGGATTACTTGTGAAACTCAAACAACTATATTCCAAAATGTCTATTAAAAATAATACATTTGTGCTTTATAAAAATAAACATAGTTAAGTTTGACTATTTTATTAATGTCAGAATATAACAATGAACTGAAAAATACTTTCCAGCTCAAACCAAAATTAATTTGATGACTCATATCTCTAGGATAAGGTTGGTTTAAGGTAATGAATTTTTATGACCTATACAACCCTTTTAAATAATTTGTGCCAATCTCTACAACCAAAGTCTTTAAAAGAAAACATACATGGTAGAATTTTTTAACTTTTCATCTATGAATAATAAATTATACTCTGCCTACTTCTAAGTAATGAATAAATTTAACAGGATCAATGCAAAGAACTAAGCTGTCAAGTTTTTAAAAAAATCCTAATTCATGAGCCTACTGATTTTTCCAATAAACCCCAACAGGCTTGCAGAAATTTACAAATTGAATATAAAATTTATATGACACCGTAAAAGACCTAAATAGCCAAAACAACTTTTTTTTGAGGCAGAGTCTCGCTTTGTTGCCAGGCTGGGGTGCAGTGGCACCATCTTGGCTCACTGCAACCTCTGACACCCTGGTTCAAGCAATTCTCCTGCCTCAGCCTCCCAAGTAACTGGAATTACAGGCACGTGCCACCACATCCAGCTAATTTTTGTACTTGTAGTAGAGACAGGGTTTCACCATGTTGGTCAGGATAGTCTCCATCTCCTGACCTCGTGATCCACCTGCCTCAGCCTCCCAAAGTGCTGGGATTACAGGCGTGAACCACCATGCCCAGCCCCAAAACAACATTTAAAAGGTAGAACAAAGTTGAAGGGCTAACATTATCTGATTGATTTCAATGTTTGTTATGAAACTACAATAATCAAGACAATATAATATTAGTGTAAAGATAGACAAAAAACAATGGAACAGAATAGAGAACCCATGAATACACATTTACAAAACATTCTACATATATAAACATTCCACTTATATATAACATTCTATACATGTAATATTCTGTAAAAGTACAAAGGCAATTCAGTGGAGAAAGTATAGTGTTCTTAACAATAGAACAATTACATAACCACATGTTAAAAAAAACTCCATACTTTACTCCACATACAAAAATTAACTTGGACACATCAAAAATATAAAACCAAAAACTATAAAACTTTTACAATAAAACATATGATTTTTAAAAACTTGCAAACTTGGGTAAGAACAAAATTTCTTACACATGACACCAAAAGCATGGCCCATAAAAAAAATTGGTTAATTAGACTTCATCAAAATTAAAATTAACCCTCTTTTAAAGGCACTTAAGAAAATGAAGAGACAAAAGATTAGAAGAAAATATTTGCTAAGCATGTATCTGGTAAAATACTTGTATCCAGAATACATGAAGAAATATGAAAACAGGCAACAGAGACCGACCCCATCTCTAAAAAAATATATGTGTGTATATATATTTATAAGTATATATATGAAAACTTATATTTATAAGTATACATATGAAAACAAACAAGCCAACTTAAAAAGATGAGCAAAGTTATAACAGACACCTCACCAAAGAATATACACATGACAAATAAGTATATGAGAAAATGCTCAACATCATTAGTCATTAAGAAAATGCAAATAAATAAATAAATAAATAAATAAATAAATAAATGAAAACGCAAAGTAGAACCACAATGAGATATTACTGTATACTTCTTAGAATGGTTAAAATTTGAAAGACTGAATATACCAAGTATTGGCAAGAGTTTGGAGGAACTGAAACTCTCATACACTGCTCTTGGGAATGTAAAATGGTAAAACCAGTTTAGAAAACAGCTCGGCATACTCTTAAAAAGTAAAACATGCATCTACCAAATTCAGTTAGCATATCCCTTGGTAATTGCCCAAAGAAATGAAAGCTTATGTTCATACAACAATTTGTATGAGAATGTTTACAGAAGCTGTGTTTGTCATAGGTAAAACCTGGAAACAACCTAATTTACCTATATCAGCAGGAAAATAAACTGTGGCATATCTATAAAGTGGAATACTATTCTGCAATAAATATAATGAACTACTGATGCACACTATACCATGGATGCATTTCAAAATAATTATGCTGAGTGAAAGAAGCCAGCAAAAAAGAGCACATTCATTTACATAAAATTATTGGAAATGCAAAAACAAATTTCTAGTGAAAGAAAGCATATCAATGGTTGCCTGGGAATGTGGGAAATGTGGAGAATGGCAAGAGAGATTATAAAGGGTATGAGAAAGTTTTAGGGGTAAGAGATCTATTTATTATCTTGATTGTGATGATGGTTGCATAGGTGCGTGCATATGTCTACACTTAATCAAAATATGTCCTTTTAAATATAAAATTACACAGTTTTACATATATTATACCTCATAAAGCTGTCTTAAAAATAATAAGAGGCAATGAAAACTATCTAAATATCTAAATAAAATATTGATTGACCCACCTTCAAATACAGAAGTTGGCTTACTTGTGTTCAAATTCTCCAAAATTTTCTTGAGACTTACATTATTATTTTCTAAAAAGTAAGGTACAAGGATTATGAAATGGCAAAGTGTCAATCCTAATAACCATTAAATAACCATGACAAAGGGTAGGGATGGGAAATGTTTGTAATTTCTAGAAATTAGCAGGATAAAAGTCTATTAATTTAAAATAGTTTTACCCACAATCGATTTTATCGAAACAAGAAATTCTAACTAAAGGAATTTACTTGGCTTAAATAATTAAATTTTGATGCATATATTTCATAGATTTGATGCAAAATGGAGGATGACTCTTAAAAATATTTCCAGTAGAAAAATCTATGAATTTTAATTAGCTCTCCATGTGCCTATGTTCTCATTATATTTCTAAGACCCAGTTTACCTCTCACATGTAAGAATGGCTTTTATCAAAAGGACAAAATTTAACAAGTGTAGGCAAGGAAGTGGTGAAAAGGGAACTCTTGTACAGTTATGGTGGGAATGTAAATTAGTACCACCATTATGAAAAACAGTATGGAAGTTCCTTAGAAAATTAAAATAGAACTCCCATGTGATCCAGAAATTTCACTTCCAAGTATATATCCAAAGGAAGTGAAATCAGCATGTCAAAGAGATATCTGCACTCCCATATTCATTGCAGCACTACTCACAATAGCCAAGACAAAGAATCACCCTAAGAGCCCATTCATCAACAGATGAATAGATTTTTTAAAATATGACATCTATCTATATGTTATAAATATATATGCACAATAGAATACTACTCAGCCTTTTAAAAATGAAGGAAATCCTGTCATTTGCAACAACATAGATGAACCTGGAGGACATTATGCTTGGTGAAACAAAGCAGGCACAGAAAGACAAATACTGCATGATCTCACTTATATGTGGAATCTAAAAGAGTTGAAGTAATGGGAGCAGAGAAGACAATAGTGATTACCAGGGACTGCAGAAGTTGAGGGGAGAAATTGGTTAAGAGAAACAAAATTTCAGTTAGATAAGAGGAGTAAGTTCTGGAGACCTATTTTAGTGCAAGGTGACTACGGTTCATAATGTATTGTATACTTGAAAACAGATAAAAGACTACATTTTAAATGCTATCACAAAAAATTATAAGGATTTAAGGTGATAGATATGTTAATTAGCTTGATTTAATCATCCACAGTGTACACAGATTTCAAAACATTACATTGTACACCATAAATATATATTTTTCACTTGCCAATTAAAAACTAAACACTTTTGGACTGAGCGTGGTGACTCACACCTGCAATCCCATCACTTTGGGAGACTAAGGTGGGTGGATAGCTTGAGTTCAGGAGTTTGAGACCAGCCTGGGCAACATGGCAAAACTCTGTCTCTGCAAAAAATACACATTAGCCAGGTGTGGCAGCTACTTGGTAAGCTGAGGCAGGAGGATGGCTTGAGCCCAGGAAGCCAAGGCTGCAGTGAGCCATTATCATGCCACTGCACTCTAGCCTGGGAGACAGTGAGACCCTATATCAAAATAAATAAACGAATAAAATAAACACTTTCACTGATCAAAAAATAAAATAAAATATACATATACACAACAGCTATCCCAAGCACATAGTAAAACTAGGACTTCATTAAGCTCAAAATAGATTGCTCTTTCAAAAAGGATTCACCATCAACAGATGCTTGTCTCAAGATCTCTTGGAACGTCTTGTTGCTTACTGGAATTCCGGCACTCAAAAGTTTGGAGCTCAGTTCATTTACAGGCATTGTATCATTTCTGATACTATCAAGAGTTTTAATCTCTTTAAATAAATCTGTAAATACAGGAAGAATAGAAAACAGATAAAGAAGATGGGGCAAAGCCCCTTTTAAGATATAACATCCACAGCCTACTGTAGAAGACATTCTGAGTTAAAGGGCTTTTAAAACATACCTATGGGCTTTGTTTTTAGAAGTCAGTTAAATAATAAAAAATGTTCAACATACCCCTAGCCAGGTAAAAGTTGAGTTTCTGAAATTTTTTTTTGTAAAGTCCACTTTTTTCAGTAACTGTTATCCCTAAAAGGTGTTTCTCCTACATGCTCTGGTCTTTCACAGACTGAAAAGCTTTTCAAGAACAGGTAGGCAGGAGGTAGCTCTTAGAATGAGGCCAAGAAGCCAAATAGTTGGGGAAAGGAAAACACTAAAAATATAAATTTGCTACAGACTGAAAAACAGTCATATACTATCTTAACATCAGAGAGTGTTTATCTCTTACCAGTCTACCAATTAATTTTAAGAATACTAGATCTTTCTTGTACTTTCCTTAATTAACATGTTTCACTATAGGTGAGGAAAATAAGCATGTGGCTATTAATAAAGGTGCGAGAAAACTGTACTAGATTAATGGGAAGGATGTATACTTTTACAATAAAGCATAATACTGAGACAAATTATTTGCTTTATGGAAGCATATTCTAGGTATGTAATTCTAAATAATTCATTATACAAAAGCATAAATTGAATATGATAAGGAATAAGAAAGCAGATTACAACATTTCAAATAAAGCAAAGCAAACTTAGGAAAGTGGTGAAAATACAAAGAGAAACAAACTATATTTTAGAAAAGACAGGATACCACAAAATGACCTAAGAAACTGGTTTTCAATTTTTATTATTTTATTATACTTACTGTTGAATGGTGTGGATGGTTTAGGTGAATTAGTGAAACCATCAATTACATCTTTTAAGATCACTTTTCTTTCTGAAAAGTTAAGAAATAAAGTAGGATTTAAATAAAGCAGATTTTAAATTCATTAAGGCAGGAATCTGGTATTATTTTAATATTTCATCCAGCTTTCAAACCCTAGTGATCATAATGCATAGTAAGAAATACTTCTTTGATGGACATTTGGGTTGGTTCCAAGTCTTTGCTATTGTGAATAGTGCCACAATAAACATAAGTGTGCATGTGTCTTTATAGCAGCATGATTTATAATCCTTTGGGTATATACCCAGTAATGGCATGGCTGGGTCAAATGGTATTTCTAGTTCTAGATCCTTGAAGAATCGCTACACTGTCTTCCACACGGTTGAACTAGTTTACAGTCCCACCAACAGTGTAAAAGTGTTCCTATTTCTCCACATCCTCTACAGTGGGGGAGGGGGAGAGGGATAGCATTAGGAGATATAACTAATGTAAATGACAAGTTAATGGGTGCAGCATACCAACATGGCACATGTATACATATGTAACAAACCTGCACGTTGTGCACATGTACCCGAGAACTTAAAATACAATAAAAAAGAAGAAAAAAAGAAATACTTCTATATTGTGAGCACACACACAAACAAAAATACAAGTTTTTTAAAGCAATACTCACCCTTATTGTAGGTGATACACTCTACTATCTTCTAACAAATTTCAAGTTATGCCATTTCATTTTTTAAATACTATTCAAGACCTATTACATTTATTTCACAACTGACACACAGTTTTAAAAATGATAAACAGGTTATATAGTACAAATATATATACACCATATAAATACTTATAAAGAGTATAAGAGAATGTGTAGGGCTACCCCCTGAAGAGATGTTTTACCCAACAAAAACAGCAAATGAAGAGACCAGAAAAAGAAAGAAAAGACATACTTTTCCTTTGCAAAAAAAAAAAAAAAAAAAAAAATCTAGTGACAAAGAGGAAAAATTCAATTTTTTCTTACTATCATTACTTCCTAATTGACACTGAAACAACAAACAAACAAAAAACTATACACAAAAGTAAGTATATAAAACTAAGACTCCCTTTTCCAAGCAAGTAAAAATCCTTAGGAAACCTAATAGTCAAATGTCAATTTCTTCTGAATTATCCATAACACTACACATAAATATTTCTTGTTCTTTGGAATAACAGGCTTAAGGACATGCTACCGCAAAATATAACATTGTGACAGAATTGGATATTTAAGCTGAAGGAATCTAAGAAATATCAGGTGCAAGAAGAACTCTGTGATCTCCCTTGTCTCCCCTGAAGCAGGTCTTGATATCCTCATATGAGAGGTGCTCTTCCTATGAAAAAAAAAAAGAGCATCCTTATCTCTGAAGATGGAGGGATGCTGAGAGGAATCAAAACAAACAGGCCATGCTACCCTTAGCTACATTTAGCTCATAGCCACTCTTCTGTCCTCTATTTCATTTTCCATGACTTTCCACTCTTTATCAAACCTAGCATAAAAACATCCAGATTTAATTACTTTTTCAGGCTTTTATTTTCTTATGAGGGTTCCCATGTCACATAAAACTTACACCAAATAAACTTGTGTGCTTTTATATTGTTAATCTGTCTTTTGTTACAGAGCCTCAGCCACAAACCTGAATGATAGAAGGAAAATATTTCTTCTCTATGCTTAACTGGAGACTGCTTCAAAGATTATGAACTGTTACCCCACATAATGAATACAGTACGAGATTTAGTGATTTTCATTGACCTAGAGAGTGTCATAGTAGTTATTTTAAAATTTGAATTTCATTATCTTTACATGGGATATATTCTCTCAAGTTACTCCATTATTCTCATCACTTTGTCTTATGCTAACTTATTTTATTAATTTGTATTTCATGCCTGACTGCTAGACATTTGAGTTAGATGCCCTTGGCCTGGTTCAAATATTATCCTTCTCTGGAAGCCTAGTGTAATTTATTTAAAATGTCACTATTAGAGCTATAACACTGTACCTCTTGGATTGGCAGGCTAATTTGACCCATCTTTCCCCTCCCTCCTATTCTAAGCAATTAGCTTGGCCTTAAGTAGTATTTCCTCACTCCTCTGATTTTTGTAAAGTTAATGTTTTTGTAGAGACTGCTTTTGCAAAAGCCTAAACCCCTTGAAGAAAATATACCAAATGCCTAAAGAGAGAGATTTTGACAACTGAGGGATTTCTTCTGAAAAGAGAGAGAGAGATCTGATGAGAAAGAATGAGAATTTCTCTAGGAGAGCATCCATTCCCCAACCCCACCCACCCTCAAGGTGCAGGACTGCCATTGTCTTTATCAACTGAATGTCAGGAGAAACACAATGAAAGGGAGTTTAAAAGCTCTTCCTCCATGCCCCATTGCCCTTTCCCAAATTGTAGTGTGACACTGGATTGGGAGGGAGTCCCAATAAATAACCAGTCAGCCCTCAGGGTCAGATTTAATTCAATTAAAAGAAAATAAAGCAACTGCAATTTCTGGTACTATAGCAGCTAGACATCTGAATTAACCCTCCTACTGAAGATGACAAAAAAATCTAAATAAAATATTATTTATAAAAAATCTTAACTGCTTCAATTTGCTGCCAAGAAAGTAAGAAATTCCCAGGCCAAAAAAAAAAAAAAAAAATTGATGGAGAGGTCTAACTCAAAGCACAGTATCTACTTTTTCAGGCAAAGAGTGTTTGCCAAAGACAAAACAAAAACAAATGGAATGAATTTTAGTTTATATTTTCAAAGGCTCAGACAAAACCTAGGTTCCTCCCAAACTGCACATTTATACTCCTTTAACTTATAAAACTGCTTAACCTAGTATTCAATACCCGCAAAAAATATCAATAATAAAGAAAGGTTCCTCCTTTATAGGTAATTTGACTCTTCTCTCTGGCTACCTTTAAGGTTCTCTTTCTTTTGGGGTATGCTGCAGATACATCCTGATATATCTTTGTATGGATTTCCTTTTATTCTATGTGGAATTCACTGGACTTCTTGAATCGGTAGGTTAAGGTCTCTCTCAATTCTGGAAAGTTCTAAGCTACTGCCCCTCAAATATTTTCTCCGCAGCCACTCTATCCTCTCTTCTCCCCCGTATTGATGTATATTTTTTATACCTCTTCATTCTATCTTCTATGCCTCTTAACCTATTTCCTATATAATCTGTCTGGCTGCATTGTGTACAACTTCTTCAAACTAATTTGCAGTTCATATTTCTCTCTGTGCCTATGTTTAATCTGCTGATATTCTTGTCCACTAATTAATTTTGATTATTATATTTTAAATTTCTATAAGTTGTCTCTTTTTTCATATCTGTGTGCTCTTTATAGGCTTTAGGTTCCCTTAGATATTTTCAAGTTTCTCTTTCATTTCTTTGGAAGAATACAGAAGAATATGACTATAGAAAGAGTGAAATTTTAAAAATGGACGATACGTATACCAGAAAAATATTACCACAGGCTAGATTGGCATCAGAGAAAATATACTTTAAGGCAAAAGCCTTACTGACAATGAAAATTCAATTTACAACAGGGGAAAAAACAGTTTTAATATCTTTAGGAATCTATAACAAGTTTAAATTGAAATACATCTAGTAACAAAGACTTAAAATATATAGAGCAAAAAATTGACAGAACTACAAGGAGAAATAAACAAACTATCATTACTGAAGATTTTTAACGCACCTTTCAATAAATGACAGGACAAATAGACAAAAAATCAGTAAGGACATAGAAGATTTGAAAATATGATTAATAAATGACCAAATATAAAAGACTGACTCAACAATTGTAGAATTTCTTTACAAACCCATAACATTTTCCAAAAAATGATCATGTTGAGATCCATAAAGCAAGTCTTAATATATTTTAAATAACTAAAAGCATATAAAATATGCATTTAAAATAACTGAAATTATAGAAAATATGTTCACTTACTGCAATATAATTAATCCAGAGATTATAAACAAAAAACACTCCCAAACTTGGAAATGGAGAAATACTTCTAGAATTGCCCATGGATCAAGACAGAAATCAGTATAAAAGTAAGAAAAATAATTTTAATTAATCAATAATTTTAAAACTACATATCAATACCTGGGGCCACGTAGCTAAAAAAGCAACACATAGGGGAAAATACATATGCTTAAAACCTTACATTAGAGAAGAAAAAAAGGACTAAAATTTCATAAGCTAAGCATCCATCTCAAGAAGTTAGAAAAAGAGTAACAAAATAAACCTAAAAAATTACAGAGAAGAAAATGATAAAGATAAAAACATAAATGAAATTAATAATAAACATATAATAAAGAGGATCAAAAAGTTGACTTAGTTATTGAAATGTACAAACCATGAGAATAAATTATCTTAAAAACAGAAAAAAGACAAAAATGAGCAAGACAAGGAATGAGATGGGAATATTACTGCAAATGCCACAAATATTACAAAAATGTTTAAGATCTTATTATTAAAAACCATATAGTGACTAGCCTAGCCATCATGGCAAAACTCTGTCTCTACTAAAAATTAAAAAATTAGCCAGGCATGGTGGCACATGCCTGTAATCCCAGCTACTCAGAGGCTAAGGCACAAGAATCACTTGAGCCTGGGAGGCGGAGGTTGCAATGGGTCAAGACCATGTCACTGCACTCCAGCCTAGGCAACAGAGCAAAACTCTGTCTCAAAAACAAACAAAAAAAATAGTATAGTATTAGAGTGGTAAATTTTTTGATGAAAAAGTCAAAGTCTTAGGAAAAAACCAACTTACCCAAATTGGCTCACGAATAACAGGAAACCTAAATAATCTTACAGTATGAAAGAAGATGAATCAGTAATCAAAAACCTTCCCAAAAGAAAATGTCAAGGCTCAACTGGCTTGTTCTGTGAATTCCGCTAGACTCAAAGGTAATACGCAATCTCAATGCTATAGAAACTATTCAGAGATTGGGAGTGGCTGGCAAGATGGCCACTGAAACTATTCCAAACAATAGAAAAAGAAGGACTCCTCCCTAACTCATTTTATGAGGCCAGCATCATCCTGATACCAAAACCCAGCAGAGACGCAACAAAAAAAGAAAATTTCAGGCCAATATCCCTGATGAACATCGATGCAAAAATCCTCCATAAGTTGTGCACATGTACCCTAGAACATAAAGTATAATAAAAAAATTTAAAAATAAAAAAAATACTGGCAAACTGAATCCAGTAGTACATCAAAAAGCTTATCCGTCATGATCAAGTCGGCTTCATCCCTGGGATGCCAGGATGGTTCAACATACACAAATCAATAAATGTAATCCATCACATAAACAGAAACAAAAACAAAAACCACGATTGTCTCAATAAATGCAGAAAAGGCCTTCGACAAAATTCAACACCCCTTCATGCTAAAAACTCTCATTAAACTAGGTATTGATGGAACATATCTCAAAATAATAAGAGCTATTTATGACAAACCCACAGCCAATATCATACTGAATGGGCAAAAATTGGAAGCATTCCCTTTGAATACCAGCACAAGACAAGGATGCCCTCTCTCACCACTCCTATTCAACATAGTATTGGAAGTTCTGGCCACAGCAATCAGGCAAGAGAAAGAAATAAAGGGTATGCAAATAGGAAGAGAGGAAGTCCAATTGTCGTGTTTGCAGATGACATGATTATATATTTAGAAAACCCCATCGTCTTAGCCCAAAATCTCCTTAAGCTGATAAACAACTTCAGCAAAGTCTCAGGACATAAAATATATGTGCAAAAATCACAAGCATTCCTCTATACACCAGTAATACACAAACAGAGAGCCAAATCATGAGTAAACTCCCATTCACAATTGCTACAAAGAGAATAAAATACCTAGGAATACAACTTACAAGGAATGTGAAGGACCTCTTCAAGGAGAACTACAAACCACTGCTCAAGGAAATAGGAGAGGATACAAACAAATGGAAAGACATTCCATGCTCATAAAGAATCAATATCATGAAAATGGCACAAAGTAATTTATAGATTCAATGCTATCTCCATCAAACTACCAATGACTTTCTTCACAGAATTAGAAAAACTACATTTCATATGGAACCAAAAAAGAGCCCATATAGCCAAGACAAATCTAAGCAAAATGAACAAAGCTAGAGGCATCACACTACCTGACTTCAAACTATACTATAAGGCTACAGGAACCAAAACAGTATGGTACTGGTACCAAAACACATATATAGACCAATGGAACAGAACAGAGCCCTCAGAAAAAACACCACACATCTACAACCATCTGATCTTTGACAAACCTGACAAAAACAAGCAATGGGGAAAGGATTCCCTATTTAATAAATGGTGTTGGGGAAACTGGCTAGCCATATGTAGAAAGCTGAAACTGGATCCCTTCCTTACACCTTATACATAAACCTAACTCAAGATGGATTCAAGACATAAATGTAAGACCTAAAACCATAAAAACCCTAGAAGAAAACTTAGGCACTACCATTCAGGACATAGACACAGGCAAAGACTTCGTGACTAAAACACCAAGAGCAGTGGCAACAAAGTCCAAAATAGACAAATGGGATCTAATTAAACTAAAGAGCTTCTGCACAGCAAAAGAAACTATCATCAGAGTGAACAGGCAACCAAAAATTTTGTAATCTATCTATCTGACGAAGAGCTAATATCCAGAGTCTGTAAGGAACTTAAACAAATTTACAAGGAAAAAACAATGCCATCAAAAGTAGCTGAAGGATATGAACAGACACTTCTCAAAAGAGCACATTTATGCAGCCAACAAACATGAAAAAAAGCTCATCATCACTGGTCATTAGAGAAATGCAAATCAAAACCACAATGAGATACCATCTCATGCCAGTTAGAATGGTGATCATTAAAAAGTCAGGAAAGAACAGATGTTGGAAAGGACACGGAGAAATAGGAACCCTTTTACCAACACTGTTGGTGGGAATGTAAATTAGTTCCACCATTGTGGAAGACAGTGTGGTGATTCCTCAAGGATCTAGAACCAGAAATACCATTTGACCCAGCAATCCCATTACTGGGTATATACCCAGAGGATTATAAATCATTTACTATAAAAACACATGCATACTTATGTTTATTGCAGCACTATTCACAATAGCAAAGACTTGGAACTCACCCAAATGCCCATCAATGATAGACTGGATAAAAAAAATGTGGCACATATACAACATTGAGTACTATGCAGCCATAACAAAGACTGAGTTTCTGTCCTTGGCAGGGACAAGGGTGAAGCTGGAAACTATAATCCTCAGCATACGAACAGAAAACCAAACACCGCATGTTCTCACTCATAAGTGGGAGTTGAACAATGAGAGCACATGGACACAGGGAGGGAAACATCACACACTGGGGCCTGTCGGGGTGTGGGGGGCTAGTGGAGGGATAGCACTAGGAGAAATACCTAATGTAGATGACAGGTTGAAGGGTGCAGCAAACCACCATGGCATGTGTAAACCTATATAACAAACCTGCACGTTCTGCACATGTATCCCAAAACTTAAAGTACAATTTAAAAAGAAACTATTCAAAGATTTAGACAAAGAAAAAATACTTTTGAAATTATGAAGAGAATGTGACATCAAAGCCTGACAATGCTTATGAAAACAAAGAAAATTACAAGTTAATCTCACAGATAAATAGAGATGTATAAATCCTTAACAAAATATTAGAAAAATGAACCCACCAATATGTAAAAAGGATAATACATCATGACTAAAATGAGTTTGTTCCAAAAATTCAGGTTGCATTTAATATAAAAAATCAACTAATGTACCACATTAACCAATTAGAAGAGAAAACTCATATGACCGATCTTAATAGATACATAAAAATTGTTGAAAAATTTTGTAATAAAACAAACAAATATAAATGTAATCATTTTTAAAACAGGATTAAAAGGCAATTTCCTTGGCCTGGTGAATGGTATTTATGAAAAACCCACAAGAAACACTTCGTTTCATCCTTAGTGAAATGCTTAAAGTATTGCTTTGAGATGAGGAATAAAAGAAAGATGTCCATTATTGCTATTTTTAGCTAAGATTATTTTGGAGGTCCTAGTCCCAGTACAGAAAGATAAAGAAAAACAAAAACATAAAAGAAGTGCACATTTAAAAAATTAACTTTAAGAAATATCATATGGTCGTGAAATAGAAAACACAGTACTATAAAGATACATGTTCTCAGCAGAAACCTTATAAGCCAGAAGGGATTGGGGTCCTATCTTTAACCTCCTTAAATAGAATAATAATCATTCATGAATTTTGCATCCAGCAAAATTAAGTTTCATAAATGAAGCAGAAATAAAGTATTTTTCAGACAAACAAATGCTGAGGGAATTTGTCACTATCAGACCAGGCTTACAGGAAATGCTAAAAGGAGTTCTAAATCTTGAAACAAAAGGTTGATATGCACCAGAATAGAACTTCTTTAAAGCACAGAACTTACAGGGCCTGTAAAACAATAATCCAATGAAATAAACAAATTATCTAGGTAACAATCAATAGGATGACTGGAACACTACCTCACATCTCAATATTATCATTGAACATAAATGCCCTAAATGCTCCACTTAAAAGACAGATTGGCAGAATGGATTTAAAAATCACAAACCAAATATCTGCTGTCTTCAAGAGACTCACCCAACATGTAAGGATTCATACAAACTCAAGGTAAAGATGTGGAAAAGATACTTCACAAAAAGGGAAACCAAACATGAGCAAAGGTAGCTCTTCTTATATTAGATAAAACAGATTTTAAAGCAACAAGTTTTTAAAAAAAAGACAATGTTATTATATAATGATAAAAGAATCAATCCAACAAGAAGAGATTACAACCCTAAATATACATCCACTTAACTCTGGAGCTCCCAGATTCATAAAATGATTAATACTAGACCTAAGAAATTAGATAAACAGCAACAGAATAGGGGACTTCAACACTCCACTGAAAGCACTAGACATATCATCAAGGCAGAAAGTCAACAAGAAACACTGGAACTAAACTGCACTTTAGAGCAGATGGACTTCACAGATATTTACAGAACATTCTACTCAAGAATTAGAGAATATACATTCTTCTCATCAGCATATGCAACATTCTCCAAGACACACCATATGATAGGCTACAAAACAAAACTCAATAAATTTTTAAAAATCAAAATCATATCAGTATCTTCTCAGGCTACAGTAGAATAAAACTAGAAATCAATTCCAAAAGGAATCCTCAAAACTATGCAAATACATGGAAATTAAACAATGTCCTCGTGAATGATTTGGCGGTTAGCAGTGAAATCAAGATGGAAATTAAATAATTCTTTGAAGTTAATGATATTAGCAATACAAGTTATCAAACTCTCTGGGATACAGCAAAAGCAGTGCTAAGAGGAAAGTTTATAGCACCAAATGACTATACCGAAAAGTCTGAAAAAAATCACAAATTGAACCACCTAACATCACACCTCAAAGCATTAGAAATCAAGAATAAACCAAACCGAAAGCTAGCAGTCAAAAAGAAATCATAAAGATCAGAGCAGTACTAAATGACATTGAAACAAAAAAAATACAAGAAAGATCAATGAAACAAAAGTTGGTTCCTTGGAAAGATAAACAAAATTGATAGACTATTAGTTAGATTAACCAAGAAGACAGATTCAACTAGCTCAATTAGAAATGAAAATGGAGAGGGGGGTGGAGCAAGATGGCCAAATAGGAACAGCTCCAGTCTCCAGCTCCCAGCGCCAGCGACACAGAAGACAGGTGATTTCTGCATTTTCAACTGAGGTACTGGGTTCATCTCACTAGGGAGTGCTGGACAATCGGTGCTGGTCAGCTGCTGCAGCCCAACCAGCGAGAGCTGAAGCACGGTGAGGCATCGCCTAACCTGGGAAGTGCAAGGGGGAAGGGAATCCCTTTTCCTAGCCAGGGAAACTGAGACACACAACACCTGGAAAATCAGGTAACTCCCACCCCAATATTGTGCTGTACAAAGGGTCTTAGCAAACGGGCACACCAGGAGATTATATCCCACACCTGGCCAGGAGGGTGCCACGCCCACCCACAGAAGCTCCCTCATTGCTAGCACAGCAGTCTGTGATCTAACTGCAAGGCAGCAGCAAGGCTGGGGGAGGGGCGCCCGCCATTGCTGAGGCTTAAGTAGGTACACAAAGCCGCTGGGAAGCTCGAACTGAGGGAAGCTCACAGCAGCTCAAGGAGCCCTGCCTATCTCTGTAGACTCCACCTCTGGGGACAGGGCACAGCTAATCAACAACAACAACAACAACAAAAGCAGCAGAAACCTCTGCATATGCAAACGACTCTGTCTAACACCTTTGAAGAGAGCAGTGGATCTCCCAACAAGGAGGTTGAGATCTGAGAACGGACAGACTGCCTGCTCAAGTGGGTCCCTGACCCCTGAGTAGCCTAACTGGGAAACATTCCCCACTAGGGGCAGACCGACACCCCACACCTCACACGGTGGAATACACCCCTGAGAGGAAGCTTCAAAGCAAGAATCAGACAGGTGCACTCGCTGTTCAGCAATATTCTATCTTCTGCGGCCTCTACTGCTGATACCCAGGCAAACAGGGTCTGGAGTGGACATCAAGCAATCTCCAACAGACCTGCAGCTGAGGGTCCTGACTGTTAGAAGGAAAACTACCAAACAGGAAGGACACCCACACCAAAACCCCATCAGTACGTGACCATCATCAAAGACTAGAGGGAGATAAAACCACAAAGATGGGGAAAAAGCAGGGCAGAAAAGCTGGAAATTCAAAAAATAAGAGCGCATCCCCCCCTGCAAAGGAACACAGCTCATTGGCAGCAACGGATCAAAGCTGGACAGAGAATGACTTTGACGAGATTAGAAAAGAAGGCTTCAGTCCATCAAACTTCTCAGAGCTAAAGGAGGAATGACATACCCAGTGCAAAGAAACTAAAAATCTTGAAAAAAGAGAGAAAGAATTGATAACTAGAATAATTAAT
>NC_045449.1:55734662-55834379 GCF_002776525.5 Piliocolobus tephrosceles | reverse complement strand
ACACCATGGAATACTATGCAGCCATAAAAAAGATGAGTTTGTGTCCTTTGTAGGGACATGGATGCAGCTGGAAACCATCATTCTCAGCAAACTATTGCAAGAACAGAAAACCAAACACCGCATGTTCTCACTCATAGGTGGGAATTGAACAATGAGATCACTTGGACTCAGGAAGGGGAACATCACACACCGGGGCCTATCTTGGGGAGGGGTAGAGGGGAGGGATTGCATTGGGAGTTATACCTGATGAAAATGACGAGTTGATGTGTGCAGCACACCAACATGGCACAAGTATACATATGTAACAAACCTGCACATTATGCACATGTACCCTAGAACTTAGAGTACAGTAATAATAATAATAAACTTAAAATATCCCAGGGTGTTACTTAGAGTATTTGAAAAAGCACCCCAGTGGATATTAGAAGACATAATGAAGACATATTAGACATATCAACTTTAGACTCTGATTCTATTACCATAACTAATTATACAAATTCTTCAGTATCCTCAGGTAACATTCAGAATGGAAGAAAAGTAGAGAATGACAAGCCACACTTCATTGATCTCATATCACTTTTCAGGCTTTAAATATTGCAATGAGAAACCATTTTAACCGACTTTCATCTAGCAATTACTTATCACCTTTCAAGGACATAATGTAAAATTCAGTAGAAGTTAATATTGTTAACAGGGCAACAGTTTCATGAACACAAGTTTTCAAATGACCAAAGACAAGGGTTATGATCTTGCTGTAGAAATTTCAATAACACAGAAAAAAAGAATGTGGAAAAAAAATAAAAAGAAATGAAAATGGAGACATTACAACCAACACCATAGACATACAAAAGATCATTTGAGACTGCTATGAACACTTCCATGCATACAAACTAGAAAATCCAAAGCAAATGCATAAATTTCTGGAAACATACAACACTCCTACATTAAATCAGAAAGAAATAGAAATCCTGGACAGACCAATAACACGCAGTGAGACTGAATTGGTAATTCAAAAATTGCCAACAAAAAAAGTCCAGGGATTCACAGCTGAATGCTACCAGACATTCAAAGAATTGGTACCAATCTTACTGAAACTATTCCATAAAATTAAGAGAGGGAATCCTTCCAAACTCATTCTATGAAGACAGTATCACCCTAATACCAAAATCAGGAAAGGACATAACAAAAAGAAAACTATAGACCAATATCCCTGATGAACACAGATGCAAAAGTCCTCAACAAAATACTAGCAAACCAAGTCCAACAGCACATCAAAAAGATAATACACACAATCAAGCTGATTTAATCCCAGGGATGCAGGGATGGTTTAACATACAGAAGTCAATAAATGTGATACATCACATAAACAGCATTAAAAACAAAAATCATATGGTTATCTCAATAGGTGCAGAAAAAGCATTTGATAAAATCCAGCACCCTGGCTGGGCATGGTGGTGGGCATGGTGGCTCACATCTGTAATCTCAGCACTTTGGGAGGCCTAAGTGGGTGGATCAGGAGGTCAGGAGATAGAGACCATCCTGGCTAACAAGGTGAAATCCCATCTCTACTAAAAATACAAAAAAATTAACCAGGCGTGGTGGCACACTCGAGAAGCTGAGGCAGGAGAATCGCTTGAACCCGGGAGGCGGAGGTTTCAGTGAGCCGAGATTGCACCACCACACTCCAGCCTGGCTGACAGAGCGAGACTGTGCCAAAAAAAAAAAAAAAAAAAACCAGCTTCCTTTCCTGATAGAAGTGCTATCATAAACTAGGCATACATTCAATCCACAAAAACTAGGCATTGAAGGGACATTCCTCAAAATAATGAAAGCCATGTATGACAAACCCACAGCCAACACCATATTGAATGGGGAAAAGTTGAAAGCATTCCTCCTGAGAACTGGAGCAAGATAAGGATGCCTACTTTCACCATTGTGTTCAGCATTGTATTGGAAGTCGTAGCCAGAGCAATCAGGCAAGAGAAAGGAATAAATGGCATCCATATTAGAAAAAAGGAAGTCAAACTATCACTGTCCACCAATGATAAGATGATATACCTCAAAAACCATAAAGACTCCTCAAAAAGACTCCTACATTGATAAATAAATTTAGTAAAATTATAGGTGACATAATCAGTGTACATAAATCAGTAGCATTGCTATACACTGACAGCAATCAACTGAGAATCAAATCAAGAACATGATCCCATTTCTAATAGCTGCAAAATAAAATAAAATACCTAGGAATATACCTACACAACAAAGTGAAAGTTGTCTATAAGGAGAACTCCAAAACCCTACTGAAAGAAATCACAGACAACACAAACAAATGGAAAAATATCCCATGCTTATGGATTGGGAGAATCAATACTGTAAAATGACCATACTGCCCAAAACAATCTACAGATTCCATGCAATTGCTATCAAAATACCAACATTATTTTTCACCTAACTAGAAAAATAAAGTCTAAAATTCATATGGAACCTAAAAAGAGCCTGAATAGCCAAAGCAATCCTAAACAAAAAGAATAAATCTGGAGGCATCACACATTACCTGACTTGACATTATACTCCAAGGTTATAGTTACTAAAACAGAACAGTACTATTTTTTTAAAAAAAAGTAGATATATAGACTAATGGAACAGAATAAAGAACCCAGAAATAAAGCCAAATGCTTGCAACCATCTGATCTTTGACAAAGCATACAAAAACATAAATTAGGGAAAGGGCAGCCTATTTAATAAATGATACTAGGAAAACTGGATAGCCACATCTCTCTCCTTATTTCTCACCTTACACAAAAATCACCTTATACAAAAATATCTCACCTTATACAAAAATCAACTCAAGATGGATCAAAGACTTAAATCTAAGATCTAAAACCATTACAATTCTAGAAGAAAACTTAGGAAAAGCCCTTCTGGACATTGGCCTTGGCAAAGAATTTATGACTATGAGCCCAACAACAAATGCAACAAAAACAAGAATAAATGAGTTGCATCTAATTAAATAAAAACCTTCTGCACAGCAAAAGAAATAATTATTATGGTAAACAGACAACCAATAATATAGAAGGAATTATTTGCAAACTATACATCTGACAAAGGACTAATATCCAGAATCTACAGGGAACTCAAACAAGTTAGCAAGAAAAAAACCACACAATACCATTAGAAAGTGGGCAAATGACATGAGCAGATATTTCTTAAAAGAGGATACATGAATAACCAACATACATATGAAAAAATGCTCAACATTACTAATAACCAAGGAAATGCAAATTAAAACCATGATGAGATACCACGTTACCTCTGTCAGAATAGTCATTATTAAAAAGTCCAAAAACAATAGATGTTGACATGGTTATGGTGAAAAGGGAAGGTTTATACACTGCGGGTGGGAATATAAATTAGTACAACCTTTATGGAAAACAATATAAAGATTTCTTAAAAGAACTAAAAGTAGATCTACCATTTGATCCAGCAATCTCACTACTGAGTACCCAAAGGAAAAAAGTAATTATATCAAAAAGACACCTGCACATGTATGGTTACTGCAGCACAATTCATAATGGCAAAAATATGGAACCAACCTAAGTACCCATCAACCAATGAGTGAATAAAGAAAATGTGCCACATATACACCATGGACTACTACTCAGCCATAAAAAGGAATAAAATAATGTCTTTTACAACGCCTACGATGGAGTTGGAGGCCATTATTCTAAGTGAAGTAACTCAGGAATGGAAAACCAAGTACAGCATGTTTGCACTTATAAGTGGCAGCTAAGCTATGGGTATGCAAAGACATACACAGTGGTATAATGGACTTTGGAGACTCAGAAAGGGGAGGTGTGAGAGAGGTGAGGAATAGAAAATTACATATTGGGTACAATGTACACTACTCAGGTGACAGTTACACTAAAATCTCAGACTTCACCACTATATAATTCATCCATATAACCAAAAATCACTTGTACCCCAAAAATTATTAAAATAAAACAGTTTTAATTAACATAGAAAATATACAAGTTCTCCCAAACTGAACTATATATTCAAAACTCCCAAAGGATTTTGACAATCTGTTCCCAAAATTTATATAGAAAAGGAAGGGTTAAAGAACAGCCAATACATACTCAAAGAACAACAAAATGGGGGAATTGGGGGCCTCACCTACCATATATGAGGTTTATTTCAAAACTATATTAAATATGTGGTACTGATACAAGGATAGAAATATAGGCCAATGGAAGGAACTATGCATAATTAGACACTTGATAAAGACAGAACTGATATTATTGGTCAATAAGGAGAGTTTTCTCAATAAATGATATAGAAATAATAAAATTGGGCCCCTATTTATTAACATAAGAAAAATTACATCTGGATAGATCAAAGACATAAAAATGAAATGCAAAACGATAACACTTTTAGAAGATAACAGAAGAATCACTTCATGGTCTCAGGATAGGGGCAGGATTTCTCAAATATGACAAAGTTTACTACCCATAAGGTAAACATTGATACATTTGAGTATATGCATATTAAGAAATAATGTACACCAAAAGATACCATAAAAAGTTAAAAAACAAGCCACAAACTGAGAGACAATATTGGCAAAGCACAGTGCTAAAGACCAGTATCCAGAATATATAAAGAACCTCTATAAACTAACATTTTAAAAATGAAATATCCCTCACCAAAAAAATGAGGAGAAGTAACTGGGCATTTACTAGATAGTAAATTGAAACAGCTGAAAACATCTGAAAGATGCTCAATCTTATTAGTAATCAAAGAATTTTAAGTAAAAACCAAAATTATGTATTTTTACTTTCCCACCAGATTGGAAAAAAGTAAAACAAAAATCCAACAATACCAAGTGTTGGTTAATACATGGAACTACAGGAATTCTTTCCCATTATTGGTAGGGGTATAAACCATTATACCTACTTTGTAAATGTTTGGCATTACTTTGTTTTGTTGTTGTTGTTGTTGTTGTTGTTGTTGTTGTTGTTTTGAGACGGAGTCTCGCTCTGTCGCCCAGGCTGGAGTGCAGTGGCCGGATTTCAGCTCACTGCAAGCTCCGCCTCCTGGGTTTACACCATTCTCCTGCCTCAGCCTCCTGAGTAGCTGGGACTATAGGCACCCGCCACCTCGCCTGGCTAGTTTTTTGTATTTTTTAGTAGAGACGGGGTTTCACCGTGTTAGCCAGGATGGTCTCGACCTCCTGACCTCGTGATCCGCCCGTCTCGGCCTCCCAAAGTGCTGGGATTACAGGCTTGAGCCACCGCGCCCGGCCGGCATTACTTTGTAAAGTAAAACATGAAAATACTCTAAGACCTAGTAGTTCTCCTGGAAATACACTCAAAGAAGCTCTTGTACATGCATATCAAGAGATAAATATGACACTCTTCTTCATAACAGCATAGTAAAAACTGAACTCTGCCTAAGTTCATCAACAATAGGGCAGATTTGTCTTAAAACTGTGGTTTGTTCATGAAATGGAAATCTACACAACAGTAAAAAGGCATGAAGGAGGCGGCACCCAAGATGGCCGAATAGGAACAGCTCCAGCCTCCAGCTCCAAGCCTGAGCAACACAGAAGACGGGTGATTTCTGCATTTTCAACTGAGGTACCGGGTTCGTCTCACTGGGGCGTGTCAGACAGTAGGTGCTGGTCTGCGGGTGCAGCCCAACCAGCGAAAGCTGACGCAGGGTGAAGCATCGCCTCACCTGGGAAGCACAAGGGGGAAGGGAATTCCTTTTCCTAGCCAAGGGAAACTGAGACACAAAACACCTGGAAAATTGGGTAACTCCCACCCTAATACTGTACTTTACAAAGGGTCTTAGCAAACGGCACACCAGGAGATTATATCCCACACCTGGACCAGATAGTCCCATGCTCATGGAGCCTCCCTCATTGCTAGCACAGCAGTCTGAGATCTAACTGCAAGGCAGCAGTGAGGCTGGGGGAGGGGCACCCACCATTGCTGAGACTTGAGTAGGTAAACAAAGCCACCAGAAACCTTGAATTGGGTGGAGCCCGTCAGAGCTCAAGGAGGCCTGCCTGCCTCTGTAGACTCCACCTCTGGGGACAGGGCATAGCTAAACAAAAAGCAGCAGAAACTTCTGCGGATGTAAATGTCCCTGTCTGAACAGCTTTGAAGAGAGCAGTGGTTCTCCCAGCACGGAGACTGAGATGTGAGAACTGACAGACTGCCTGTTCAAGTGGGTCCCTGACCCCTGAGTAGCCTAATTGGGAGACATGCCCCACTAGGTGCAGACCGACACCTCACACCTCACATGGCTGGATACCCCTCTGAGACGAAGCTTCCAGAGCAAGATTCAGACAGCAACACTCGCTGTTCAGTAATATTCTATCTTCTGCAGCTTCCACTGGTGATACCCAGGCAAACAGGGTCTGAAGTAAACCTCAAACTCCAACAGACCTGCAGCTGTTGATATCATTTAACCTTAAATGTAAATGGACTGACTTTTTAATGATTGCCATTCTAACTGGTGTGAAATGGTATCTCATTGTGGTTTTGATTTGCATTTCTCTGATGGCGAGTGATGATGAGCATTTTTTCATGTGTCTGTTGGCTGTATGAATGTCTTCTTTTGAGAAATGTCTGTTCATATCCTTTGCCCACTTTTGGATGGGGTTCTTTGTTTTTTTCTTGTGTATTTGCTTGTGTTCTTTGTGGATTCTGGATATTAGCCCTTGGCCAGATGAGTAGATTGCAAAAATTTTCTCCCATTCTGTAGGTTGCCTGTTCACTCTGATGGTAGTTTCTTTTGCTGTGCAGAAGCTCTTTAGTTTAATTAGATCCCATTTGTCGATTTTGGCTTTTGATGCCGTTGCTTTGAGGTGTTGGAGAGGATGTGGAGAAATAGGAACACTTTTACACTGTTGGTGGGATGGTAAACTAGTTCAACCATTATGGAAACAGTATGGCAATTCCTCAAGGATCTAGAACTAGATGTACCATATGACCCAGCCATCCCACTACTGGGTATATACCCAAAGGATTATAAATCATGCTGCTATAAAGACACATGCACACGTATGTTTATTGCGGCACTATTCACAATAGCAAAGACTTGGAATCAACCCAAATGTCCATCTGTGACAGTCTGGATCATGAAAATGTGGCACATATACACCATGGAATACTATGCAGCCATAAAAAAGGATGAGTTTGCATCCTTTGTAGGGACATGGATGCAGCTGGAAACCATCATTCTTAGCAAACTATCACAAGAACAGAAAACCAAACACCACATGTTCTTACTCATAGGTGGGAACTGAACAATGAGATCATGTGGACTCGGGAAGGGGAACATCACACACCGGGGCCTATCATGGGGAGGGGGAAGGGGGGAGGGATTGCATTGGGAGTTATACCTGATATAAATGATGAATTGGTGGGTGCTGACGAGTTGATGGGTGCAGCACATGAACATAGCACAAGTATTCATATGTAACAAACCTGCATGCTATGCACATGTACCCTAGAATTTAAAGTATAATTAAAAAAAAATAAAAAGAAAAAAATAAAATACAAATGAAAAAAAATGTAAATGGACTAAATGGTCTAATTAAAAGACACAGACTGGCAAATTGGATAAAGAGTCAAGACCCATCAGTTTGCTGTATTCACGAGACCCATCTCACATGCAGAGACACACATAGGCTCAAAATAAAGGGATGGAGGAAGATCTACCAAGCAAATGGAAAACAAAAAAAAGCAGGGGTTGCAATCCTAGTCTCTGATAAAACAGACTTTAAACCATCAAAGATCAAAAGAGACAAAGAAGGCCATTACATAATGGTAAAGGGATCAATTCATCAGGAAGAGCTAACTATCCTAAATATATATGCACCCAATACAGGAGCACCCAGATTCATAAAGCAAGTCCTTAGAGACTTACAAAGAGACTTAGACTCCCATACAATAATAATGGGAGACTTCAACACCCCACTGTCAACATTAGACAGATCAGCAAGACAGAAAGTTAACAAGGATATCCAGGAATTGAACTCAGCTCTGTACCAAGCAGACCTAATAGACATCTACAGAACTCTTCAACCCAAATCAACAGAATATACATTCTTCACAGCACCACATCTCACTTATTCCAAAATTGACCATATAATTGGAAGTAAAGCACTCCTCAGCAAATGTACAAGAACAGAAATTATAACAAACTGTCTCTCAGACCACAGGGCAATCAAACTAGAACTCAGGACTAAGAAACTCAATCAAAACCACTCAACTACATGGAAACTGAACAATCTGCTCCTGAATGACTACTGGGTACATAACGAAATGAAGACAAAAATAAAGACGTTCTTTGAAACCAGTGAGAACAAAGATACAACATACCTGAAACTCTGCGACACATTTAAAGCAGTGTGTAGAGGGAAATTTATAGCACTAAATGCCCACAACAGAAAGCAGGAAAGATCAAAAATTGACACCCTAACATCACAATTAAAAGAACTAGAGAAGCAACAGCAAACACACTCAAAAGCTAGCAGAAGGCAAGAAATAACTAAGATCAGAGCAGAACTGAAGGAGATAGAGACACAAAAAACCCTCCAAAAAATCAATGAATCCAGGAGTTGGTTTTTTGAAAAGATCAACAAAATTGATAGACTGCTAGCAAGACTAATAATGAAGAAAAGAGAGAAGAATCAAATAGATGCAATAAAAAATGAAAAACGGGGATATAACTACTGACCCCACAGAAATACAAACTACCATCAGAGAATACTATAAACACCTCTACGCAAATAAAGTAGAAAACCTAGAAGAAATGGATAATTTCCTGGACACTTACACTCTCCCAAGACTTAACCAGAAAGAAGTTGAATCACTGAATAGACCAATAGCAGGCTCTGAAATTGAGGCAATAATTAATAGCCCACCAACCAAAAAAAGTCCAGGACCAGACGGATTCACAGCTGAATTCTACCAGAGGTACAAGGAGGAGCTGGTACCATTCCTTCTGAAACTATTCCAATCAATAGAAAAAGAGGGAATCCTCCCTAACTCATTTTATGAGGCCAACATCATCCTGATTCCAATCCTGGCAGAGACACAACAAAAAAAAGAGAATTTTAGACCAATATCCCTGATGAACATCGATGCAAAAATCCTCAATAAATACTGGCAAATCGAATCCAGCAGCACATCAAAAAGCTTATCCACCATGATCAAGTGGGCTTCATCCCTGGGATGCAAGGCTGGTTCAATATATGAAAATCAATAAACGTAATCCAGCATATCAACATAACCAAAGACAAAAACCACATGATTATCTCAATAGATGCAGAAAAGGCCTTTGACAAACTCAACAGCCCTTCATGCTAAAAACTCTCAACAAATTCAGTATTGAAGGAATGTATCTCCAAATAATAAGAGCTATTTATGACAAACCCACAGCCAATATCATACTGAATGGGCAAAAACTGGAAGCATTCTCTTTGAAAACTGGCACAAGACAGGGATGCCCTCTCTCACCACTCCTATTCAACATAGTGTTGGAAGTTCTGGCTAGGGCAATCAGGCAAGACAAAGAAATCAAGGGTATTCAGTTAGGAAAAGAAGAAGTCAAATTGTCCCTGTTTACAGATGACACGACTGTATATTTAGAAAACCCTATCATCTCAGCCCCAAATCTCCTTAACCTGACAAGCAACTTCAGCAAAGTCTCAGGATACAAAATCAATGTGCAAAAATCACAAGCATTCTTATACACCAGTAACAGACAAACAAAGAGCCAAACCATGAATGACCTCCCATTCAGAATAGCTTCAAAGAGAATAAAATACCTAGGAATCCAACTTACAAGGGATGTAAAGGACCTCTTCAAGAACTACAAACCACTGCTCAGTGAAATAAAAGAGGACACAAACAAACGGAAGAACATACCATGCTCATGGATAGAAAGAATCAATATCATGAAAATGGTCATACTGCCCAAGGTAATTTAAAGATTCAACACCATCCCCATTAACCTACCAATGACTTTCTTCATAGAATTGGAAAAAACTGCTCTAAATTTTATATAGAACCAAAAAAGACCCTGCATTGCCAAGATAATCCTAAGCCAAACGACCAAAGCTGGAGGCATCATGCTACCTGACTTCAAACTATACTACAAGGCTACAGTAACCAAAACAGCATGGCACTGGTACTGAAACAGAGATATAGACCAATGGAACAGAACAGAGTCCTCAGAAATTATACCACACATCTACAGCCATCTGATCTTTGACAAACCTGAGAAAAACAAGAAATGGGGAAAGGATTCCCCATTTAATAAACGGTGCTGGGAAAATTGGCTAGCCATAAGTAGAAAGCTGAAACTGATCCTTTCTTTACTCCTTATATGAAAATTAATTCAAGATGGATTAAAGACCTAAATGTTAGACCTAATACCATAAAAACCCTAGAAGAAAACCTAGGGAATACCATTCAGGACATAGGCATGGGCAAGGACTTCATGTCTAAAACACCAAAAGCTATGGCAACAAAAGCCAAAATTAACAAATGGGATCTAATTAAACTAAAGAGCTTCTGCACAGCAAAAGAAACTACCATCAGAGTGAACAGGCAACCTACAGAATGGGAGAAAATTTTTGCAATCTACTCATCTGACAAAGGGTTAATATCCAGAACCCACAAAGAACTCAAACAAATTTACAAGAAAAAAATAAAACCCCGTCAAAAAGTGGACGAAGGATATGAACAGACACTTCTCAAAAGAAGACATTCATACAGCCAACAGACACATGAAAAAATGCTCATCATCACTCACCATCAGAGAAATGCAAATCAAAACCACAATGAGATACCATCTCACACCAGTTAGAATGGTGATCATTAAAAAGTCAAGAAACAACAGTGCTGGCGAGGATGTGGAGAAATAGGAACACTTTTACACTGTTGGTGGTACTGTAAACTAGTTCAACCATTGTGGAAAACAATGTGGCGATTCCTCGAGGATCTAAAACTAGAAATACCATTTGACCCAGCAATCCCATTACTGGGTATATACCCAAAGGATTATAAATCATGCTGCTATAAAGACACATGCACACGTATGTTTATTGCAGTACTATGCACAATAGCAAAGACTTGGAATCAACCAAAATGACCATCAGTGACAGACTGGATTAAGAAAATGTGGCACATATACACCATGGAATACTATGTAGCCATGAAAAAGGATGAGTTAGTGTGCTTTGTAGGGACATGGATGCAGCTGGAAACCATCATTCTTAGCAAACTAACGCAAGAACAGAAAACCAAACACCGCATGTTCTCACTCATAGGTGGGAATTGAACAATGAGATCACTTGGACACAGGAAGGGGAACATCACACACCGGGGTCTATTATGGGGAGCGGGGAGAGGGGATAGCATTAGGAGATATACCTAATGTAAATGACAAGTTAATGGGTGCTGCACACCAACATGGCACATGTATACATACGTAACAATCCTGCACGTTGTGCACATGTACCCTAGAACTTAAAGTATAATAATAATAAAAAAGGAATGAACCACAGCTACAATGCATCTGTCTGGATAAATTTCACAATACTGAGCTAAAAGCAAACTATAAAAAATATATACAGTATTATTCCATTTATATAAAGTACAAAAAGCAAAACTCCACTATATATCTTTTAAGGATATGAACATAGTAAACTACAGAAAAAAATGCAAGGAAATGGTTAGAACCATGCAATGGATGCCTTCTAGACATTCCAGAAGTCATTTGCTGAATCTACTGCTGTCTTTACACTCCATCTAGTCTAAAAATTATGCTGATCCAACAATAAATAGTAGGGTGACTAAGGTTATGTTCTTAACCTAACCAGAGAACCCAAAAGTCCATGGAACTCTGTATATAAGAAGTATCTTCTCTCTAGAATACCGGGTTGGGGAAAAGGAAGAGTAGGGCTCTACCATATGTATTATTTGGCCTTTATACTCCAATATATGAACATCTGGTTTTAAAACATGAATAACAAACTTATGTCTGTCTTATGCAAATAAAGAACATCCATACACTTTCCAAAAGGGTTGTAACAATTCACAATGAGCAATATATGTATATACTAGTTCCATATAACCTTTTTAAGTATACAGTATTACTACCACTTTTTAACAATTTAGCCTGTGCGAACATGTGAACTCTAAACAGGAGAGCTGAGAAGTAAAGGAAGTACTCACCATCTGCTGCACTGTTTGATAAGACCTTCAATTGTTCTTCATCTAAAGGTTTCTCCAGGCTCTTCAAAGTGGATAAAAGGTCTTCAATTTCAACTTTCCCATCACAGACACTACTAATAATGTTCCATGCATCTTCTATTTCTATGTGTGTATATATACATATTAATGAGAAAGTGTCACAGTACTTACTCATCTATATAAGCACATAGCAACCTGATTTGTGTGAAATATATTCACTTTGTAGGATATCCAATCCTTTTTGCCTCTGAAGTATCTTCTAAATGGAAAGCTCTACAAAATTTATAGGTTAAATGTTTATATGAGAAAACAATAAACAAATATTTTTAAAGTGTTCAACTCAAAAAACTAAACAACAACAAAACAGAAAAATGATCACAATTAAGATGGTGCCATAAATTATTTTTTAATTTAAAAAGTAGCCCTTGCTCTTCTTATCTACATGTTTGTTAAGAATGACAGTGCTGTTGATGAGATGTCCATAAACTGATGTTTTATTAACTTAATTTTAAGTGTTATTCGAATACTTTTAAATCTCTGTATCCGGCCGGGCGCGGTGGCTCAAGCCTGTAATCCCAGCACTTTGGGAGGCCGAGACGGGTGGATCACAAGGTCAGGAGATCGAGACCATCCTGGCTAACACGGTGAAACCCTGTCTCTACTAAAAAATACAAAAAACTAGCCGGGCGAGGTGGCGGGTGCCTGTAGTCCCAGCTACTCGGGAGACTGAGGCAGGAGAATGGCGTAAACCCGAGAGGCGGAGCTTGCAGTGAGCTGAGACCCGGCCATTGCACTCCAGCCTGGGCGACAGAGCGAGACTCCATCTCCAAAAAAAAAAAAATCTCTGTATCCACACTTTTCACTATCTTCTTATTTATGCCATCTCTATTTATTTTCCTTCATCATAATTCCTAAAGAGTTCTTTATTAGTCTTTTTCAAGACCCAGCTTTTGGTTAAATGAATAATTTGTTTTTGTGCATATGTTCTATTTCAGTTACTCCTGCTTTCAAATTGATTAGTTTCTAACTACTGCTTTTTGCGGGGACTGTTTTGCTGTTGTAGTTTATGTTGCTGTTTAGCTTCATGAGTTGAACAATTGAGATAATTTTCAGTATTTCTCATTTTCTAATAAAAGCACTTAAAGCTATAAGATTTCCTGTAGGACTGTTTTGGTCATACTTTACATGTTTTGACATGTAGTGCTTTCATTCTCATCCATTTCTAAATAATGTTTAATTTCAGACTTTATTCTTTAACCACATAATTAGTGGAGCATCTGCTTTTTTTGCTTTTTAAAAAACTGCTTTTAATCTTCAGATCAAAATGTTTTCCACATTCCTTCATAAATGATTTTAATATATTACTACATGGTGGTCAGAATACGTGATCTAAACAACTTCTGATTTTCAGAATTCATTGACATTTTTCTTTGTAACTTAAATATATCATATATTTGTGTGAATACAAAATAGGCCTTAGCAAATGTGTATTCAATGTTTTTGGAATATGAACTGCTATATGTTTCTTAAATCAGGCTTATTGTCATTTAAATCTCAAATTCTTTCTATCTTTATCTCTGTATATAAATATATACATTCTGTTTAATCTTATCTAACTTGTCAATTTAATTTTTTCATATTAGTAAAGAGTTCTAGTATACATAATTGAGTTGATCATACTCTTGGATTCATGGTGTTTTGTCATCACTCATCTTCAAAGGGCCTCTGCTTGTTTTACTCTTTTTCTTCTTCAACTACAATCTCCAATTTTATTCTTTCATAAGTAGCAACTGCAGTGTATTTAATATATTTCTATTCAATCTATCTCATCTAATTACTTAGATTTATGTGTTTAGCTGAAAAAATACAACGTTGTTTGTATAATGTGCACTCATATAAATCAGTTTACATAAAGCATTTTGAACTACAAGTTTATTCTATTTCTTCCCTTTCTTCACTGAACCATATATTACTGAAATATATCTGTGGTACAACCAGTTTATTGTTTCTGATTTACTGTACGTAGAGACCACATTTTATTGAACCATTCCCTTAGTAATGGACAACTAAGTTATATTCATCTTTCTCTCAAATAATGTTGCAATGAGCATCCTTATACATGTCTCTAACAAGAAACTTTCTCTGGGCTAATTACTTATGAACTGAATTACTGGGTGATGGGAACACATGTTTTTAATTTTGCTAAGTACTGCTAGACTGCCATTCTGAGTGGCAATACTGTTTTACCTACCCACCAGTTATTCATGAGTATTCCTAATGCTCTCTTCATATACATACGAGCCATTTGTGTTTCTCCTTTTGTATACTGCCTTCTTATATCCTTAATTCATTTTTCCAATGGGTTTTTATCTATTGCTTATTTGTAGAATTTCTTTATATATATTTTAAATATTAATCTTTTGTTAGCTCTAAAAGTTGCAATTATCTTCTTTCAGTCTGTTACATATCTGGTCATTTCTTTAGAGTCCTTCATTGAACAGAAATCTTTAATTTTAATATAATCAAATCTTTTTCTACCCTATGATTGTGATATTAGAAGTCCCATTTAAGAAATCCTTCGTGACCACAAGGCACAATATTTTCTCCAATAATTTCCTCCACCAGTTTTGTAGTTTTACTTTCAGATTCACGTTAACATCTATTTAATTTATTTGAAGATTATTTTTGTGTATGGCATAAAGTATGAATTCAATTTTATTTTCCTCCACAAGGTGTGGCAATTTCCCAAATAAGGTATTAAATAATACATTTTTTCCTCCATCAATTGATGATATCTCTATCGTATGCCAAGTTCTCACATACGTGAGTCTCTGCAGGTACTATATTGTGATGCATTGGTCTATTTGTAACACTGTTACAAAAGCATTATAATATGTCCTTCTATCTGGTATGGTAAGGCAACTTCCCCATCATTATTGCTTTAAAGAGTCTGTCTTTCAAATAAATATCAGAATTATTTTCTCAAAGTAAATACATCTACAATGTATCTAAAATTTTGTTCCCACCAAAATTTTCCTGGAATATTGATTGAAACTGCATTCAAATTAAAGACTAATTTAGAGATAATACACTTAAGACCCATTCAAAACCCCAGTCTTAATATTCCAATTCGCAATTTCAATGTTTGTGTTCTAAGGTTGTTTTAATGTCTCATTGTGCTGAAATTTCAAAATAGACTTTAAAAAGCTGAGTTAAGCACTTAGCTAAAGTTTTTGACAAAGAGCAAGGGAGTAAGCCCAAATATATAAGAAGAAATAAAGAAGAAAGATAAGAGCAAATGACACCAGGGTGATTAAAGAAACCAAAACCAGATTACTTTAATAAGATAGATAAACCTCGGACAAAACTGATAAAGAAAAAAAATGCAACTTAACAGAATCCATGAAAAGTGAAAGAAACACAGATAATTTTCAAAGTAATTAATGATATTACGAAAAATATGTATCCACAAATTGAAAAACTAGGGTTTTAAATATATATATTTCTATACTGTTTAAATGACAAAATGCAAAAGGGGCCTTGGCAGAGTTTTGTTAAAAGTTAAATACATGGCCAAGCATGGTGGCTAATGCCTGTAATCCCAGCACTTTGGGAGGCAGAGGTGGGCAGATCACTTGAGGCCAGGAGTTTGAGACCAGCCTGACCAATGTGGTAAAATCCCATCTCTACTAAAAAATATAAAAACTAGCCAGGTACACACATGTAAACCTGGCTACTCGAGAGGCTGAGGCAGGACAACTGCTTGAACCCAGGAGGTGGAGGTTGCAGTGAGCCAAGATGATGCCACTGCACTCCAGCCTGGGTGAAACTCTGTCTCAAAAAAAAAAAGTTAACACACACACACACACAACTACACATACCAATCTAGAGACATGAAGTTTCTGTTCACATTCCGTCAAATTTCATACTTACTTTGGCATTCAGTAAATTCATCAGTGTCGGCCAATTCTCTGATAAAATCCTTAAAATGCACCACTTCATCTTAAAAAAAAAAAAAAAGGAAGTAACAATTTAGATATTGTTGTTAAAATTGTCATTTGATGTTATAAAACCAGAGCTATAAAACATGAAAATAAAGTGGAGGAATGAATTATCTTGTGTTGTATCCAATATGCACGTCAGATCCAAAATAAAAGTGGCCAGACCTATACCTTTGAAAATAAGTTCCTTCAATACAAGCTCATCAATTAAAAGATAGATAATTTCCTTGGGCATTTAAAGTTTCTTCTGACATACCCCAACTTTGTTAATTTAAAGTGAAATAATTACTCACCATTAGGATTAGTATTATCCAAAGTTTTCTGTATTTTATCATCTGTCAGATAGATTCCCATGGCATTTAAATTTTTCTGGAGACCAGAAATGGCTGTAACATCATTTTTGTGAATGTCGTTGTTGTAAAATTTATCTTCTGGGAAGAGATAATCACTTTCAGTTAGAAAGAAAGTTTCACGTTTCTCCTTCATATTTTAAAGATAGGTGGTTAAAATTTCCCAACATATGAAATTACACTTAAGAAAAATGACAGTATTATTTATTTGTATTTATTTATATCCTTCTCTGTTGCCAAAATAAGTTAACTGACAAGAAATAGATACCAAAAAAATACAAATGTAAGTGAAAAAATTGGGGAAAGGAAGAGAGCAATAAAAATAAGATAAAAAAGAGCAATAGACAAAATATATTTCATAAAGTCATATACACAAATTTTGTAACAATACCACATTTGTATACATTGAACAAAGCCTTTAAAGTAAATAAAGCAAAAACTGACAAAATTAAAGGGAGGAATAAATGATTCTACAGTGAGAACTGGGGATTTTAACACCTTGCTATCAGTAACTAATTGAGCAAGTAGAATAAAAAAACAGCAAGAATTAGAAGACCAGACCAATTTAGCAAACATTGTAACCTAACTGATATTTACAGAATGCGACCTAACAAGTGCAGAATGCACATTCTTTCAGGTACATATGGAACATTCACTTAGACAGACCATAACCAGGGCTATAAATAAATCTTAATTAATTTAAGAATTTAATTCATGCAAAATGTATTCTCTGGCCAAATATATTAAATTGGAAATCAGTCTTAGCACAGTGGCTCACACTTATAATCCCAACACTTGGGGAGGCCAAGGCAGGAGAAATGCTTGAGTGCAGGAGCTCAAGACCAGCCTGGAACACAAAATGAGACCCCATCTCTAGAGAAAAAATGTTTAAAATTAGCCAGGTGTAGTGGTGTGTGCCTGTAGGCCCAGTTACTTGCAAGGCTGAGGCAAGAGGTTGCTTGAGCCCAAGAGTTGGAGGCTGCAGTGAGCCATGATCATGCCACCTGCACTCCAGCCTGAGCAACAAGCAAGACCCTCTCCCTAAAACAAATAAATAAATTAGAAATCAATAATAATTAAGATATCTAGAAAATGTCCCAATATTTGGAAATTAAAGACTACATTTCTAAATAACCTATACTTCAAAGAAAAAATTATTAGGTAAATTAGAAAATATTTTAGTAAATGACAAAGCACAACATAACAACGTTTGTGAGATGCAATGAAAGACATATTAGGGGAAAATTTGCAGTTTTAAATGTTAGAAAAGAATAAAAATCAGTTATCTAAGCTTCTATCTTAGCAAGCTAGCAAAGAAGGGTAAACGAAGCCCAAAGTAAGCAAAGACCAAATGATAGTAAAAATAAAAATATAAACCAATGAAAAAGAAAAACAAAGGAGAAAAGTTAACAAAAATTAACAAAATCACCATTTGTGTAAAATTATTAATACATTGAATAACCCCCTAGCAATACTGGTTACAAACAAAAAAGAGAAAACAGAAATTACAAACATCAGGAATGAAAAATAAGACATCACACTATAGACATTAAAAGGATAATAAGGGGATATTATGAACAACTTTATGACAATAAACCTGAAAAATTACATAAAATAAATTTTGACAAGACACAGTTCCACTTATAGGAAGTACACTTCTTCTTTATGATACTTACAGAAAGATATAGAGACAACTACAGAAAGATTTAGAACAAGGAGGCTCTAAACAGCTTTATATCTATTGAATAAATAGATCTCAATATTTTAAATCTTCAGGAATAGATGGTGAATTCTACCAAACATTTAATGAAAACAATAATCCTAATCATAATCATAAACTGATATGGTTTGGTTGTGTCCCCAACCAAATCTCACTTTGAATTGTAATAATCCTCGCGTGTCAAGGGCAGGGCCCCGTGGAGATAATCAAATCATGGGGGCAGTGTCCCCATAAGTGAATAAGTCTCATGAGATCTGATGGCTTTATAAACGGGAGGTCCCTTGCACAAGCTCTCCTGCCTGCCGCCATGTAAGAGGCAACTTTGCTCCTCATTCGCCTTCCACCATGATTGTGAGGCCTCCCCAGCCATGTGGAACTGTGACTCAGTTAAACCTCTTTCTTTTATAAGTTACCCAGTCTCAGGTATTTCTTTATTAGCAGCATTAGAACAGACTAATACACAAACTCTACTAGAAATAAAAGAGGGAGGGAAGATTTCCCAACTCATTTTATGAAGCCAGTATAACACTAACAAAAAAATCTGGAAAAGACACTAAAAAAAAACTATAGACCAATATCCCTCATAAACATATACTCAAAAATCTTTAATAAAATATTAGAAAATCAATAAGGTTAAGAGCTCTGTCATATAACATGGTGACTACAGTTAATAATAACATAAAATATTTTTGAAAATTGATAAAAGATTTTAAATGTTCTCATCACAAAAATAGGTATGTGAGGTAAAACATGTTAATTAGTTCAATTTAGCCATTCCACAATATATATACATATTTTGAATAATGCAATACATAGTACATACAATTTGTATTTGTCCACTTAAAAATTTAAAAAATTACAAATTAACTATAGTTAATAATGTATTCAATGTTCTCACTACAAAGAAATGATAAACATTTGAGCTGATGGTATGAAAGGAAAATAAATCTCGGTATCCCAAAATCACTAAGCCAAAGGGAAAAGTCAAGCTGGGAACTGTGTCAGGCAAACCTGCCTCCCATTCTATTCCTAAAGGAGATAGCAACAGAGATTTAAAAAATGCAGCAGCAGCAGCTACATACCTCCCTCACAATTTGCCCTCACAATTTTCCCATAAAGAAATTCCTCACTTCAAGTTGTCTTCCCCCTGCCCTTCTGGACCAAACCAATGTACATCTTACATGTATTGATTGATATTTCATGTCTCCCTAAAATGTATAAAACCAAGCTGTGCCCCAACCACCTTGGGCACATATGTCAGGACCTCTTGAGTCTGTGTCATGGGCAAAAATAACCTTAGCAAAAATAAACGTTCTAAATTAATTGAATGCTGTTTCTGATATTTGGGGTTCACAATGGGTTGCTAATTACACTGATTTGATTATTATACAATGTATAAATGAAACAGCACATTGTACCCCATAAATACATACAATTATATGTCAATTAAAAAATTTTTTAAAAACACTTCTAACATGTAGATTAACTTCTTGATTTATATTTAAATATGATGAATCTTCAGCAAAATAGCAAAAGTAACCATCTTGATTTAATGTCCTAGTATTTTCTTCCCATATATGAATTGAATAACCTTAGGTGAGGACAATAAAATCAGTTAAACTGTAAGTTTAGAACAGACCTAAGGGATAATTTTGCATAGCAGCTTTACTAGTGGTACATTGTTGGTTCAACAAAATGTTGGTTACACACACACACACAACTTAGTGGGAAACAAACAGCCAAATGGATCAGTACTTCAGCTTTGGGAGTACTCAAATAAAGCTTTATTTGAAAATTGTAATACTGCAACCAGAACCAATCAGAATCCATTTTTTCTAGGAAGAGTTGGTAGTATAAATAAGAGTACAAATGAGAGTATATACTTTGTTGATACTCTCATTTGAATGTATACATACATATACATTCAAGGTATATGTATGCAATGACTGCCCAACTCAAACCACTTCATATGTAATCATTTACATGATATTCCACAAAAGGCAAAACTATGGGGACAAAGAATTAATCAGTAGTTGCCAGGGCCTCAGGGTAGAGGAAGAAATGGATTACCAAAAGGGCATAAGAGACTTCTGGGGGGTAAAATAGTCTGTATGTTGTATATAGTAAGGGTTACATTATATTATTTTTAAGAATCCAAAGAACTGTATGCCTAAAAAGAGTGAATTTTGCTATATGTACATTACACCTCAAAAAGCATGGATGTTTAAAAAATGAGATCAAGAGAGTTGCTGAAAATACGTGAGAACATAACAGATAGTGATAAAAATTCTACTGGATTTGTCAAAAGTTTTAAAAATCATTTTCTAATAATTTCAGAAGTCAAATATGCATACTGAATAACCTCAAAGAATAATATATAATCTAGTAATTTTCTAGCACTACCAAGTAAGACTACCTAAAATTTTGAGTTTGGGTTAAGCTTAGCAATATTTGCCTTAGAATTCAAACAGAAGTTATGTAATCTAATCTTGTGTTGTTTTATATTCATATTGTATTGCTTCTTACTTACCTGTGCTTTAACTATTGAATCCTGTATTGTTTTTAACATGTAAACCACTGCTTGCCTTTCTAGATCTGGGCAATAATTACATATTAAATAAAACTTACCTGCAGCTTTAGGAATTGTCAATATATCAGAGAATTTAGTCATAAATTCTTGAATGGTAACCTTGCCACTTTCTGTAAGACAAAGCATAATTTAATTAAATGGAAGAATTACTGTTTCAGAATTAAATAATATAGCTGAAGCTAATAGTCAAATTATAACAAAAGTTAAAAGCTTGAGAGTAAGGCTGGGCTATTTCTTCTCCCTTATCTATTGCATGCATATGATTATCAATTTCTGCTCATTCTATTTCCAAATACTTCTTGAATTTCCTGCTGCATTAACTAATACCTATGTTATTACAATAGCATCTTTAAAAACCTATGCCACCAGTCTCATCTTCTATTTATTTTCCACAGTATGTAAAGGGAGGTATTCCTCTTTAAAAAAATTGATTATTCCTACGCATAAAACCCTTCAGTAGCTCCTACTTGCCTACAAAACTACAGAATAAATATAATACTGAGGAGGTGAGGGAGGGAAATTATAGACCAATATTACTCATACATGTGTTAAAGTATAAGTAAAATACTACTTACAGGATTTGGCAGTACAACAGTGAAAATAAAATTCAAGATACTTTCAGAACATACATTCTCATTGATAGTGATACTGCTCTCAAGGGGGTAAAACTGGTTCTTAGGAGAAAAATATATCAGATATTACAATAGTTTGTGGCCATAGTACTTAAACAGATATATGGCATATCTGTGGTATTAAATTTTCATGGGAGGTGGGGGATAATTAAGAACTAAAATGTCTATAAAGGCTTCTTACGGGAGCGAGGAATAAAGGTTAGAAACACTGCTTTAGTATGCCAATAGACACCTAAATTTAATCTATCCACATGGTCTCCAAAAATCCATACAAATTAACAAGTAAGGCAAGTAAAATAACCTATAGTCCATGCCTACAGTGTAACTAAGAGGCAGAATATTAAACATTTGTATTTGCATATAAGTCAGGAAATAAAAATCTAGGACCAGCGCAGTCAGCTTCAGAGCCTAAGCCAAAGAGGAAACTCAGGCCAGACATGGTGGCTCATGCCTGTAATCCCAGCACTTTGGGAGGCTGAGGTGGGCAGATCAGTTAAGGTCAGGAGTTCCAAACCAGCCAGGCCAACATGGTGAAACCCCGTCTCTACTGAAAACACAAAAATTAGCCAGGTGTGCTGGCAGGAACCTGTAATCCCAGCTACTCGGGAGGCTGAGGCAAAAGAATTGCTTGCATCTTCAAGGCAGATGTTGTAGTGAGCCGAGAATGTGCCACTGCACTCCAGCCTGGGTGACAGAGCAAGAATCTATCTAAAAAAAAAAAAAAAAAAAAAAAAAAAAAAAAGAGGAAACTCAAGTGGCAATTTCATAGAAGAAAGAATAAGGAAATGTCTTTGTACTACAGAACATGGATAATATCAATGAGAGTTCACCCATAAGAAGAGAGTCCCCTTGCTGAGTAGGGAAATACTGAGAACAAGTCAGAGAGCTGATGGATGAAAGCCTTAACCTCTGGGGAGATAAAAGAAAGAAGCTTGGAAATACAGGAGGCCAAAGATAGCAGTCTTGAGATAGTATATGAGGAAAGCAGAAAATTAGCGTTAGAACCTGGGTACAGGACAGATTCTGAAAGTGAATAGTATTTCATAAAGCTTGGTAGAAAAATCATACTAGTTCACCAGTAGTGGATCCAAACCAAGAAGAAATCCCTGATTTACCTGAAAAAGGTTCAGGAAGTTAGTTATTAAGCTAACCAGGGAGGGACCAGAGAAAGGCAAAGCCCAATGCAAGGAAATCCAAAATATGATACAAGAAGTGAAGGGAGAAATAGTCAATGAAATAGCTTAGAGAAAAAAACCATCAAAAATTTAGGAAATTTTGGACACCCTTTTAGAAATGCAAAATGTTCTGCAAAGTCTCACTAATAGAACTGAACAAGTAGAAGAAAGAAATTCAGAGTTTGAAGATAACGTCTTCTAATTAACTCAATCCAACAAAGACAAAAAAAAAGAATAAGAAAATATGAAGAAAGCCTCCAAGAAGTCTGTGATTATGTTAAACAACCAAATCTAAGAACAATCGGTGTACCTGAGGAAAAAGAGAATTCTAAAAGCCTGGAAAACATATTTGGGGGAATAATCAAGGAAAACTTCCCTGGCCTTGCTAGAGACCTAGATATCCAAATACAAGAAGCACAAAGAACACCTGGGAAATTCATAGCAAAACAATCTTTACCTAGGCACACTGTCATCAGGTTATCCAAAGTTAAGACGAAGGAAAGACTCTTAAGAGCTGTGAGACAGAAGCACCAGGTAACCTGTAAACGAAAACCTATCAAATTAACAGCAGATTTCTCAGCAGAAACCCTACAAGGTAGAAGAGATTAGGGCTCTATCTTCAGCCTCCTCAAACAAAAACAATTATCCGCCAAGAATTTTATATCCAGTGAAAGCAAGCATCATATAGGAAGGAAAGATACAGTCTTTTTCAGACAAATGAATGCTAAGAGAATTTGCCATTACCACTACAAAAACTGCTAAAAGGAGCTCTAAATCTTGAAACAAATCCTGGAAACACATCAAAACAGAATGTCTTTGAGCACAAATTACACAGGACCTATGAAACAAAAATACGAGAAAAGCAAAAACAAAAAACAAAAAAACCAAAGTACACAGACAAGAACATGATGAATGCAACCGTTCCTCACATTTCAATACTAACATTGAATGTCAAAGGCCTAAATGCTCCACTTAAAAGATACAGAACCACAGAATGGGTAAGAACTCACGAATGAACCATCTGCTGCCTTCAGAAGACTCGCCTAGCACATAAGGACTCAAATAAACCTAAAGTAAAGGGGTGGAAAAAGGCATTTCATGCAAATGGACACCAAAAGTGAGCAGAGGTAGCTATTCTTATATCAGACAAAGCAAAGTTTTTTTTGTTTTTTTTTTTTTTTATTATACTTTACGTTCTAGGGTACATGTGCATAACGTGCAGGTTTGTTACACATGTATACTTGTGCCATGTTGGTGTGCTGCACCCATCAACTCGTCAGCACCCATCAATTCATCATTTATATCACGTATAACTCCCCAATGCAATCCCTCCCCCCTCCCCCCTCCCCATGATAGGCCCCAGTGTGTGATGTTCCCCTTCCCGAGTCCAAGTGAGCTCATTGTTCAGTTCCCACCTATGAGTGAGAACATGCGGTGTTTGGTTTTCTCTTCTTGTGATAGTTTGCTAAGAATGATGGTTTCCAGCTGCATCCATGTCCCTACAAAGGACGCAAACTCATCCTTTTTTATGGCTGTATAGTATTCCATGGTGTATATGTGCCACATTTTCTTAATCCAGTCAGACAAAGCAAACTTTAAAGCAACAGCAGTTAAAAGAGACAAAGGACATTACATAATGGTAAAGGCCTTGTCCAACAAGAAAATATCACAATTCTACACGTATATGTAGTTTACAAAACAATTACTAATAGACCTATTAGTAATGAGGTGGAGAGCGACACAATAACAGTGGGGGACTTCAATACTCCACTGACAACACTAGACAGTTCATCTAGACAAAAAGTCAACAAAGAAACAATGGACTTAAACTATACCTTGGAACAAATGGACTTAACAGATGTATGCAGAACATTTCATCCAACAACTGCAGAAGACATGTTCTATTCACAGCGCATGGAACTTTCTCCAAGATAGACAATATGATAGACCATAAAGCAAGCTTCAATAAATTTAAGAAAATTGAAATTAAATCAAGCACTCTCTCTCGCCACAATGGAATAAAACTGGAAATCAACTCCAAAAGGGACCTTCAAAACCATGCAAATACATGAAAATTTAAATAACCTGCTCCTGAATGAACCTTGGGTCAAAAATGAAATCAAGATGGAAATTTTAAAATTCTTTGAACTGAAAGACCATAATGACACAACTTATCAAAACCACTGGGATACAGCAAAGGCAGTGCTAAGAGGAAAGGTCATAGCCTTAAATGTCTACATCAAAAACACTGAAAGAGCACAAACTGACACTCTAAGGTCACCTCAAGGCACTAGAGAAGCAAGAACAAACCAAACCCAAACCCAGCAGAAGAAAGGAAATAACCAAGATCAGACCAGAGCTAAATGAAATGGAAACAAAAAAAATATAAAAGATAAATAAAACAAAAAGCTGCTTCTTTAAAAAGAGAAATAAAATTGATAAACCACTGGTGAGATTAACCAAAACAAGAAGAGAGAAAATCCAAATAACACCACTAAGAAACAAAACAGGAGATATTACAACTGACACCACTGAAATACAAAAGATCATTCAAGGCTACTATGAACACCTTTGTGTACATAAATCAGAAAACCTAGAAGACATGGATAAATTCCTGGAAAAATACAACTCTCCTAGCTTAAATCAGGAATAATTAGGTATCCTGAACAGACCAATAACAAGCAGCAAGATTGAAATGGTAATTAAAAATTACCAACAAAAAAAAGTCCAGGACCAGAGGGATTCACAGCAGTAGACATTCAAAGAAGAATTGATACCAATCCTTTTGACACTATTCCACAAGACAGAGAAAGAAGGAACCCTCCCTAACTCATTCTATGAAGCCAGTATCACTCTAATACCAAAACCAAGATAGGACATAACTGAAAAAGAAAACTACAAACTGACATCCTCGATCAATGTAGATGCTAAAATCCTTAACAAAATACTAGCTAACAGAATCCAACAACGTATCAAAAAGATAATCCACCATGATCAAGTGGGTTTCATACCAGGGATGCAGGGATAGTTTAACATACACGAGTCAATAAATGTGATACACCACATAAACAGAACTAAAAACAAAAATAACATGACCATGCAGAAAAAGCATTTGACAAATCTAGCAACTCTTTATGATTAAAACCCTCAGCAAAATAGGCATACAAGGGACATACCCTATTGTAATAAAAGCTGTCTATGACAAACCCACAGCCAACATAATACTGAATGGCAAAAAGTTGAAAGCATTCCCTCTGAGAACTGGAACAAGATAAGGATGCCCACTCTCACCACTCCTCTTCAACATAGTACTGGAAGTCCTATACGGCAAGAGAAATATATGGCAGAGTAATATGGCAAGAGAAAGAAAGGCATCCAAACTGGTAAAGAGGAAGTCAAACTGTCACTATTTGCAGATGATATGATTGTTTACCTCGAAAACCCTAAGGACTCCTCCTAAAGGCTCCTAGAACTGATAAAATAATTCGGCAAAGTGTCCAGACACAAGATTACTGTACACAAATCAGTAGTTCTTCTATACACCAACAGTGACCAAGTGGAGAATCAAATCAAGAACTCAACCCCTTTTACAATAGCTGCAAAACAAAACAAAACAAAACAAAACAACAAAAAAAAAACACCTTAGGAATATACTGAACCAAGGAGTCAAAAGACCTACTTTCAGATTTTAAGGAATCTCCATGTTGTTTTCCGTAGTGGTTTTATTAGTTTACACTCCCACCAGCAGCATAAAAGTGTTCCCTTTTCACCACATCCATGCCGACATCTATTATTTTTTAATTTTTAAATTATGGCCATTCTTGTAGGAGTAAGGTGGTATCTTATTGTGGTTTTAATTTGCATTTCCCTGACAAATAGTGATGTTGTGCATTTTTTTTCATATGTTTGTTGGCCGTGTATTTCTTCTTTGGAGAACTGTCTATTCATGTCCTTTGCCTACTTTTTGATGGTTTTGTTTATTTCTTGCTGACTTGAGTTCTTTGTAGATTCTTGATATTAGTCCTTTGTCACATGTAGAGTTTGTGAATATTTTCTCTCATTCTGTGGGTTGTCTGTTTGCTGATTATTTCTTATGCTTTGCAGAAACTTTTTAGTTTAATTAAGTCCCATCTATTTATTTTTGTTTTGGTTGCATTTGTTTTTGGGTTCTTGGTCATGAACTCTTTGCCTAAGCCAATGTCTAGAAGAGTTTTTCTAATGTTATATTCTATAATTTTTATGGTTTCAAATCTTAGATTTAAGTCTTTGATCCATCTTGACCTGATTTTGTATAAGATGAGTGATGAGGATACAGTTTCATCTTTCTACAAGTGATTTGCCAATTATCCCCCCACCATTTGTTGAATAGGGTGTCCTTTCTCTACTTCATGTTTTTGTTTGTTTTGTCAAAGATCAGTTGGCTGTATTTGGCTTTAATTCTGGGTTCTCTATTCTGGCCCATTGGTCTACATGCCTATTTTTATACCTGTACCATGCTGTTTTGATAACTGTTGCCTTGCAGTATAGTTTGAAGTCAGGTAATGTGATGCTCCAGATTTGTTCTTTTTGCTTAGCCTTGCTTTGGCCATGCAGGCTATTTTTTAGTTCCATATGAATTTCAGGACTTTTTTCTAGTTACATGAAGAATGATCATGGTACTTTGATGGGAATTGCATTGAATCTGTAGATTGCTTTTGGCAGTTTGGTAATTTTCACAACACTGATTCCACACATCCATGACCATTTGTGTCATTGATGATCTCTTTTAGCAGTGTTTTGTAGTTTTCCTTGTAGAGGTATTTCACCTCCTTAGTTCAGTATATTCCTAAGTATTTATTTATTTATTTATTTTTGTAGCTGTTATGAAGGGGATTGAGTTCTTGATTTGATTCTCAGCTTGGTCATTGTTGGTGTATAGCAGTGCCACTAATTTGTGTACACTGATTTTGTATCCTGAAACTTTACTGAATTCATTTATCAGATATAGGAGCATTTTGGATGAAGCTTGATGGTTTTCAGGGTATATGATCATATCATCAATGAAAAGTGACAGTTTGCCTTTCTCTTTACTGATTTGGATGCCATTTATTTCTTTCTCTTGTCTGATTGCTCTGGATCACACCAGACAGCAATTTCTGTGATATTTGACAAAGTTTTGACATTTGTAAACACAAATAATAATCACAATAAAAATAAGGAATACACTTATCACACCCAAAAGGATTTTATATAATTTTTGTCATATTTGTTTTGCTATTGTCTAAGAAACTGAGTAATTTTTAAAGTAAAAAATCCAAAAGACAAGGAAAGAGAAAAGGAAATATGGAACAGGTAGCTGAAATAGAAAGTACTAGTAAAATGGTAGATTTAAACCCAAATACTTTAGTAATCTCATAAGTGTAAGTTAACTACATGGTTTAATTAAAAGACATATTACTAATTATGTCTTTTATAATATGACATATTACTACATATTACATACATACATATTACATATTATGTAATGTACATACATACATATTAATATATGACATATTACTAATTAATGGGAGTGAAGGAATAAATCGTCCCTGCTGAAGAATTTCAAATAATTTTAAAATGTAGAAGGAATGAGGGAAGTAGAAAATCAACATTAGAACAACACAGTAATAATTGCTATAGGCTAGCAATTCATCTGCCGATGAATGCTAAAATTAGTGGGAGAAACTTAGAGAGAAACAGAATACTTGCACTGTCTCAAAGTATCTCCTCCAAAATATTTATTAATTACTGTGGTTATTTTAACACACGTCCACAAATTCTTTGATACTCCTCCCTCCAGAAGAATAGCTTAATTCTCTTCTCCTTGAGCATGGGGCTAAACTTTGTGACTTGCATCTAACAAAAACTGTGAAAAAGGGAAACACAGTAACTTTACGACAAAAAAATATGGCAGACACCACTTCAAGTGATCAAGGTTAATATCATTAGTAACAAATCATGTTAATATAATGTATTATATGTTGCAATTAAAAGGGCACTTTACCTTTGGGGTATTCTTCCCAAAAGCCCACAACCCCAGGCTAGTCATGAGATAAACCCAAACTGAGGGTTTATAGAAAATATCTGACCAATACTCTTCCAAAGTGTCATGGTCACTAAATAGAAGGAAAGGCTGAGAAACTGTCATAGACTAGAGAAGGCTAATAAGACATGACAACTAAATGCAACACGGTATCCCAGACTAGATCCTGAGACACTAAAGCACATTAGTGAAAATTAGTGAAATCCAAATATATTCTGTAGTTTAATGAATGGTACTGCCCCAATATTAATATCTTTGTTTTAATAAATGTTACATGGTTATGTATGATGCTAACATTAGGGGAAGCTGGGTAGGGTACACAGGAACTCTGTACTATCTTTAAAACTCTTGTGTAAATGTAAACATTTCAAATAAAACAATTTTTAAGACACTAACAGGCTGGCAAAGCCATGTACTATTCATGAGATATATCTAAAATATAAGGATACAGAAAGAATGAAAGTAAAATGACAAAAAAGATATGTTATCCCTAAAAGAAAAAATAGCCAATGTTGCTATACTAATATCAAGGTAGATGTTAAGATAAAAGGCATCATTAAAAATAAATACGAATACTTTATAATGAAATGTTCTATTAATTTGGATGATATATCAGTTTTTTTGAGACAGGGTCTCACTTTGTCACCCAGGCTGGAATGAAGTGGTACAAATACAGCTTACCGCAGCCTCAACCTCCTGGGCTCAAGCAATTCTTGCCCCAACCTCCCAAGTAGTTGAGACTACAGGCTGATGCTATCACACCAAGCTGATTTATTTATTTATTTTTTATTTTTGAGATGGAGTCTCACTCTGTTGCCCAGGCTGGAGTGCACTGGTGCGATCGCAGCTCACTGTAAGCTCCGCCTCCCAAGTTCATACCATTCTCCTGCCTCAGCCTCCCAAGTAGCTGGGACTACAGGCACCTGCCACCACGCCTGGCTAATTTTTTGTATTTTTAGTAGAGGCAGGGTTTCACTGTGTTACCCAGGATGGTCTTGATCTCCTGACCTCGTGATCCACCCGCTTCGGCCTCCCAAAGTGCTAGGATTACAGGTGTGAGCCACTGCACCCAGCTGACACCTAGCTAATTTTTGTACTTTTTGTAGAGACAGGGTTTCACCATCTTGCCCAGGCTGGTCTCGAACTCCTGAGCTCAAGTGATCCGCCTGCCTCAGCCTTCCAAAGTGCTGGGATTACAGGCATGAATCACAATGCCAAGCCTTAATTCTAAGTCAGCATGTTAACAACATGGGCTAAAAACTATAGACAGCAAACACTGACAGAATTAAAAGAAGTAGACAAATACATAATCATTGTATAAAATTGTAGAAGATTTTAGAATAACTGTTTCAGTAACTATTGAACAAAGAAATAAAACATAAGTAAGAATATTAAAAAATTTGAATTTGACAATAAATCTGATTTAATATATAGAACACTCCTACCCAACCCAACTGCAGACTATATATTCTTCTCAATCACATAAAATATTTACCAAAATTATCATAGTCAATAAATCAAGTCTCAACAAACTTCAAAAGACTAAAATCAGAGTATGTTCATTGACCACAATGCAATTAAACTAGAAATTAATGATGTAATGATTATAAACCTCAAATTTTTGGAAATTAAGAAACATACTTCTGTTGAAGAAGAAATGACAACAGAAATCAGAAAAATTTTGACCTGAACAATAATTAAAATACTATACATCAAAACCTGTAGGATGTAGTTAAATGAATACTTTGAGGAAATTTTGCTGTGAGGTATGTATTACAAACAAAAAAAGATCCTTAAAATTATTGAGCTAAATATTCATCACTAGAAATCGGGATATATTCACCCTAGGGAAGTTGACTGAAAAGAGGAAAAAAAAGAGTTTAAAAAAAAAAAAAAAAAAAAAAACAAAGAAAAAATAGATGTTAGGATATAGTGGGAAGGAGATAAAAAAGGGATTGGTTAATGGGTACAAAATACAGTTAGAAGGAGTAAGATCTGGTGTTCAGTAGCACAATACAGTGACTATAGTTAATAATTTACTTTACATTTCAAAATAACTAAAAGAGTGAAATTGGAATATTTCTAATACAAAGAACTGATAATGCTTGAGGTGACAGATAACCCAACTATCCTGATTTGATCATTATATATTGTATACTTGTATCAAAATGTCACACATACCCCATAAATGTGTATAACAATTATGTATCCATAAAAATTAGAAATAAAAGAATTGTAATAAGTTAGCACATAGTAATCACTTATCAGCCTTTTGGCTAAGACCAAGTGTAGACATTACAGTAAAGATAAAAGCAAAAAATAATAAAGAGGAAATACATTTTTTAAAGGGTTAATCAAGATAAAGGTTGAATTTTTCACAAGATTAATAAAATTCAAAACTCTGTGAAGTTCAATCGAGGGTAAAAAAAAGAAGCTACAATCCACTAATTTTGAGAATTAAAATGAGGATAGTATTACAGTTATGTCAGATGTCAAAAAGAGAACAACTTTATTCAATACATTTGAAAAGGCAGATCTAATGAACAAATTCCTCTAAAAGCACAGCTTGCCAAAACTAACAAGAAAATAAAATACCTTGTTAATCCTATTCATTTAAAGACATTAAATAAATAATCCAAAGCCTTTCACAAAAAGAACTCTTGGCCCACATGGCTTCATGAATTCTACTCAACATTCAAGGAAGAAAAAAGTCTCTTCTAAAAAACATAAAAAAAGAATACTCCCCAACTCATTTTAAGAACCCATCATGGACAATATTCAGCTATACCTGTCATTAAAATATTTTTTATATTTATAGATATCTGCTACCCTGAGCCACCACTATGTGCAACACCCCACGGTATCCCTGGATATCACCATAATTCACCTTCCAAAAACCAAAAGGGCCTCCAGGACCCTGTTTTACTCTACATGTGGCATTCTGATTGACCACTGCCCATGTCAGTCAGTTCACAAAATAATCTCACCCCCTAGGTACCATCAGTGGACTCACACGGGGATAAGATGAGCTCTGGCTTCCCCATTTGTTTGGCTCAATGAAGCTCGGGGTTGGCACACCTGTAGGGGCAGTACCAGTGTCCAGCAGTCATCCCACCTCAGCTTCCACCGGATACCCTCCATCCCTGCATGTCCTACCCATAGACCTTCCACCCCTCTGGTAGAGGATGGTCGTTATAAGATAGATGCATTGAAACTACTAACCATGTTCAGGTACATGTCTTAACATTACAGTAAGTATAGCATTAGCTGTATGAAGGTCCTTGTCCATCAATAATGTCTTGAGGTCAGAGACATCAATTAGATCATTCTGGAGAATTTGGGTAGCAGCTAAGAGTATCTGCGTAGCTGCAAAAAGAGAGCAAAAGCAAACGTTTCAACAGCAGAAACAGAGCATATATTATTAGTTATCATTTAATAGACTCAGGTTGCATAAAACATGAAGATCTGATTCTAGAATTTTACATGGAACGATTTGTATAGTTTTAAAAACCACAGTGTATTATAATAGCTAACAGTCACAGGGCACTTACTAAGTGCTAGCCGCTGTTCCAAGCAATTTCACTTTACCAAATTACAAATGTCCTTATAATAATCCCAAGATAGGTATTTTCATCCCTGTTTTTCAGATGAAAACACTGAGGTTAGCAAAATTAAGTGATTTACTAAATAATACATTGGTAGTAAGTGGCAGGGACAGGATTTAAGTACAGACCCTATAGTTCCAAAGCCCATCTTCTTAACCACTGTGCCTTTCAAGTAGAAACATATAGGTAGTCAACCTTTATCCCTTGAGCCACATATTACTTCATATGTGGCCCTGAAATCATTGCGAAGCATTACAAATAATCTTTAAATCAAAATTATCTTTCATTATTTAACTTAAAGTTATGTTACCTTAAAATGATTAAACTGATAAATAACCTATAAGCATAATTTTGTTCTAAGAAATTAACTGGATATTAATATTGTGAAAAATAATTACTTCAGTCCTTTGTTGACATGGGTAGCTGCTTCTTCCACTTCTTAGTCAATCTGGCCCCAGTTGAGAATATTGTATAAATAAAATAATTTATAGGTGAAATAGAAGGTATAGCTGGTTGGACATAAGAGCACAAACCATGTGCTCCAACGTGATCCAACAATAATACTATCTTCCATTTATAAGGCAACTACCACATGATAAGCACTATGTTAGAGACTTAACATTTAATACCTGGCCAAATAATCAAAGAAGATAAAGGTAAAATATGGATATTGGGAAGCATTCAAAGACTCAAAAATTACATATCCCATGCTGTTTTACTTTGGAACCTAATGCAAAATGTGCTTCAGTAAAATAAAGGAGTAAATCATGACAGGGATTCAGGAAACATGTGAGCCATAGAATACTACTAAAGAGAAATTCTGGGATGACAGCTGTTCAGTGGGTGTAGGGGAGAAACAATTCAAATCATAGCATCTAAAGTACATAAAACTGTGTTTGAGTATTTTGAAAATGTCAATATTCAAACATTTTTTATTACGATTTCAAAAATCATAGTCGATGTTTGACTAACATTTCAAACATGATTGTGCCAGAAATGTTCAAAGTCCAAGAAGTGAAATTACCTATGCAACATCATACAACCGCTCAGTAGGAAAAAAAAATCCAAGTACCTAAAATATGACTACAATGTTGTTTTTCATATTCACACACCACCAATTTGCAACCCTTTTTTAAAGCTTTTAAACATTGTTTTTATTTCTAAACAATCTCGAACTCTCAGAAAAGTTGCAAGTACAGTACAAAAATTTTTTGTCTGAAACATGGGAAAAAGTAATAGGTCTATAGGAAAATACATAAGTTTTTTAAAAAGATAATTGTTAACTCTAGGAAAAAGGGGAGGCAAGCGATTGCACATGCAAAGAGGCATGGAGGTAATGAGATGACTACTGACTCATCAATGAGCTATTTTGAATAGTCATAATACTACTAATTAAACACTGACTACTGATTTAACCAAAAACTGTGATATAATTACATTTTCACACACTTGAGTCTATAACTTTGTAATCTACCTAATACAGAAGCATGGTCTCAATTCTTACATCTATAGAAGCATTATTAGCCTATTATCCTTTTGAGCATTAAGGTTCTCTTCTTTAAAAAAAGGAATTAACACTGTGAAGATTGGATCCTGAAGAAGCTAGCACTCAAAATGGACGCAACTACGCCATTTGAATGAAAAGGATTCCAATGCCTGGATATAAAAGCAAAATGTGTTTCAAATTCCATTGATATTCTAAAGAAGAAAAGGATAATAAGAAAACTTACATTATTTTTCCAGTAGCACTCAGACAGTAATTACTATGGTAACCTATGCCATATAACAAAGTTATTGGCCAATTGTGTTCTAATTCTGAACCTATTCAATTTTTCAAAATGTAATATATAGGAAGCATAAAATCCAATTTATAGCACTGAATTTTCAAAAAGGAAATCTTTTGATTTAATAAAAATGTGATATATTTACATTTTGCATCTCTTCACTTTGTAACTTTTTAATCAGTAACTACTACAGGGAAATGGTTTTACTTAATTCTTACAACTGTCATATGATATAGGCATTATTATCCTTATTTTGAGGAAAAGAAAACTGAGAGTAAGAGAATATATCTAATTTTTCAGGGCCAGTAATTACTATAGTAATCCATATTATATAATAAGGTTATTTATCCATTAAGTTCTTATGATAGTAAACCCATACAACTTTTTAAAATGTGAAATATTTAAGGCAAAAAATTCAATTTACATCAGTGAACTTAGAGACTTTTGAGACCAAACCACTCATGTGGAAAATGATCTAAAATCCAAAGAAGTGAAATTACCTAACAAAATTCAGGTACCTAAAATTTGACTACAATGTTATTTTCCATATACGCATCACCAATTGGCAACCCTTTAAAAAAAATTCTTTATCTTTTTATTTTTAAACAATCTCAAACCCTCAGAAAAGTTGCAAGTACTGTACAAAACTTTTTTATCTGAAATATCTGAATGTAAATAGCCAACAAAATGCCCCCTCACCATTAACTATATTATTGTGTATTTTCTCCAACGAGAACATTCTCCTACATAATAAAAATACAATCATCAAAATTAGGAAATTATTACATTGATACAATAATGTAATCTAATTCTCAAACCCATTCATATTCTGCTAATTGTCCTGGTAATATCATTTTTAGCAAAATGATACATATTTTATGAATGCTATAAAGAAGGCACCAGGATTAACTTTTTTATAAACGAACATTCAATTGAAATAACCTCATTTATTTAAAAGGCCATCCTTTCCTTACTCCATTGCAGTGGTACCTTTGTTGTAAAGGAGATGGGCATATTATGTGTAGATCTCTTTCTGGACTCTGTATTCTACTCTACTGGTTTTTGTGTCAATACCACACTGTCTTAATTACAGTAACTTTGTTATAAATCTTGATGTAAAGTAACGTGAGTTTTACAACTTTGTCTTCTTGAACTTTGCCCTGGCTATTTTGGTCCTTTGCATTTATTCTCATATTTAAAATCAGATTGTCAGTTTCTATAAAATTATGCTAGACTTTTGACTGGGATTGCATTGAATATATAGCTCAAATTGGTGATAACTGAAAGCATATTGAAACTACAAAACATATCTCTCTATTTATTTAGGTTTTTCTTTAAATTTTGTCAAATTGTTTTGTAGTTTTCTGTTTAAAAATCATAAACTTGTTTCACTAGTTACTCCTAAATATTTACTTTTTTGTACCATTGAAAATCATATCTTTATTTTCATTTTATAATTGTTTGTGGCAAACTACAGAAATACAATTTTTGAACATAGAATTATAATTTTAAATTGATCATGTATCAAGCAGCTCTGGTAAATTTGCTCATTAACTGAAATATAATAATATAATAACCAGTGTATAGTTTCATGTTTTTCTGCCTATTAATTATATTACCAATGAATAATGGAAGTTCTATTTCTTCCCTTTTAATCCTTATCTTTCTTATTCTGTTTTGCCTGTGGTACTGGCTGGGACTTTCATACACTGTTGAACAGAAGTGATGATAGTAGACATTCTTGTCTCATTCCCAATCTCTGTGGGCAAGAATTTAAAATTTTCCTTTAAACATGATTGTTGTAGGTTTCTGTAAGTACCCCTTAATATGAAAGGTGTTGAATTTGATCAAATATGTTTTCTACATCTGTTAAGATAATTTTTCTTCCTCCTTTATTTTGTAATATGGAGAATTACACTTTCATTTTTGTTAATTAATACCAATATTGCCCTCCTAAAAAAAACTCAACTTGATTTCATTTTATCCTATTTTATTAAAGCTTTTCCCATTTGTGGTCATGATGCAGACTGAATTATAATTTGGTGCTCATGTAAGGTTTTTATATGAAGATTACATAGGCCTCATAAAACGAGGTTGGAAACAGTCTTCCTGTTTCTAAACTCTGAAGGAGTTTATGTAAGAATGGTACTATATCCTTTTTAAATTGTAAAATAACTTGCCAATGAAGCCATCTGAACCTGGAGTTACTCTTCAGATTTTCTAATTATTCAAATTATTCTTCAGCTACTTTTGGTAAGTTGAGTTTTTCAAGGAATTTGTTCTTTTCATAAAAACTTTCAAATGCATTGGTATAAAAGTATAAGATCCTCTTAGTATCTTTTTATGTCTGTGTACTCTATAGTTATGTCCCTTTTTTCATTCCTGATATTGGTAACATTTCTTATATGTAGATCTCTTGGTAGCGAACTTTCTGTTTTTTCTTAAAATATTATTTCATTTTTAAAAGATATTTTAATATAGAATACAATGTTCACAGCCTTTAAAAAAGTTTAGTATTCAATGTTATTCCATTGTCGATGGCATTCATCAGAGATGGACCACAGCATTGTGAAAACAGGTGCATTTCACCAGCACTGTAACTCCTGAACAGTAACAACCAATAAAGTATTGACTCATGAACTAAGCTAGGCTCCTCCAATGATAATTTTGTAAAAATTTTGTGTAAAGAAAGCTACAAATATTTATTATTATTATTATCATCATCATTATTTAGAGATGGGATCTCGTTCTGTCACCCAGGCTGGAGTGCAGCAGCGTGATCACAGCTCACAGCAGCCTTGAACTCCTGGGCTTAAGTGATCCTCCTGTCTTATCTTCCTGAGTAGCTGGGACTACAGTCATGTGCCATCACACCTGGTTTATTTTTAAAGTTTTTTTAGGGACAGGGTCTTGCCATGTCGCCCAGGCTGGTCTCAAACTCCTGGCCTCAAATGATCCTTCCCCCATGGCCTCCCAAAGTGCTGGGATTTATAGGCATAAGCCACCACATCCAGCCATCAGTAATTTTTTTGCTCCTTAGAAAATAATGTATAACTTTTCACTGGTGGCTTTTAGGATTTTCTCTTTGTAGTTGGTTTTCAGCCATTTTACACTCATGTTCTTAAATATGGTTTTCTTTGTGTTTATCCTATGGCCCCACGAATCCTGACAGGCTTGGTTACTGCCCATTGCCCTTAAACAGTTGTGGTGATTGCTTATGTTGCTTAATTTTTACCAGATTTTATAGTTATTCTATAAAATACAAGCTACTTCATCATATATATATAGAACCATGTGAACCAGCTTTACAGATAATTCTAGTTACCCTGCTCTGGTTAAAAATTACTGTTTAGGTTATTACTTTAAACAAAGCTATAGCAATCAAAAATTGATATAAGGATAGAAAAAATATAAAAGGAATAGAATTGAGAGTCCAGAAATAAACCCATACATTTATGATCAATTGATTTTCTCTAAGGGTACCAAAATCATTCAGTGGAGAAAGAACAATGTTTTCAACAACTGATGCTAGGACAACTGAATATCTGGACTAAAAAAGGTAAAAACGGACTGTCACCTCACACCACATACAAAAATTAACTCTAATTTATTAAGGATTCAAATAAAAGAGCTAAAACTAGAAGAAAACTTTGGTGTAAACCTTCAGGAGTTTGAATTATCTTTATGACATTGAAAGAAGCAACAAAAGAAAGTATAAATTGAACTTTACCAAATTCAAAATCATTTATGCTTCAAAGGACATCAGGAAAGAAAAAAGACAACTAAGAAAATGTGAAAAAATATTTGCAATTATCTATCTGATAAAGGTCTAATATCCAGAACATATAAATAACTCTCACAACTCAACAATAAAAAGCCTGATTTTAAAATGGATAAAGGATTTGAATATACATGTCTGCAGAAAATCATTGAGGAGAAAGTATATATCCCAGAACAGGTTTCTAATGCAGACAAAAGCGCTCTATTCTAGAAAATAATGCCACAAAGGACATTTATTAGTAGAGAAGAGAAGCAAGCACCAGGATTTAAGAAGGGTAAGCTAGCTCTAATGTTTTGTGCAAATGCAGTTAGGTTTATGCCCTGATCCATAAAGCTGCTAACCCTCAAGCCTTGAAGGGAAAAGATACACACCTGCTCCCATCTTTTGACTGTATAACACGAAGGTTTGGAAAACCAGAATGCTTTTTCTAGGTTGGTTCCATCAATGCTTTGTCCCTGAAGCAAGGATGAGACTGACTTTTAAAGTTCTTTTGATATTGGACAATGCCTCTGGCCACCCAAAACCCTATGAATTCAACACCAAAGGCATTGAAGTGGTCCACTTGGCTCCAAATATGATATTAGCCTCTACATTAGGGGGCCATAAGAACCTTTAAAGGCTCATTGTACATAGTACTCTATGGAAAGAATTGTCAACACTGTGGAAGAAAATCCTGACAGAGAGAACATGAAAGGCTTCAGTAGGATGCCACATCAAGCCCCAAACACTGATGGAGAAAGCTGTGTCCAGATGTTGTGCATGACTGCACAGGATTTATAACAGAGCTAAACAAGGAGATCATGAGAGAGATTGTGTAAATGGTGAGAAAAAAAAAAAGGCAAAGGGTGAAAGGTTTCAAGATGTGGCTATTGGGAGAAATTCAAGAGTTAATATACACTACACCAGAGGAATTAACTGAAGATGACTTGAGAGAGATGAATACTCCCAAACCAGTGCCAGATGATAAGGAAGAAGACATAGAAGAAGCAATGCAAGGAAACAAATTGATAATCTGGTAGAAGGGTTCCAATTATTCAAGACTGCTTTGACTTATTTTATGACGTGGACCCTTCTATGATATGGACACTGAAACTAAAGCAAACAGTGAAAGACTGGTATCAGAGAGAAACATTTTTAGAGAAATGAAAAGCCAATAACATCAGACAAGAAATTATGATGTATTTCCATAAAGTTAAATCAAGTGTTCTTGCCTCTTCTGCCTCCTCTTCTACCTACTCCACCTCTTCCAATTCTCCCACTCCTGAGATAACAAAACCAACTCCTCTTCCTCCTCTTCCTACTTAACTTGAAGATGATGAGGATGAGAATGATGATCCACTTACATTTAATGAACAGTCAACATATTCTTTCTTATTTTATTAATAATATTTTCTTTTCTCTAGTTGCATTATTGTAAGAAACAGTATTTTATATACATATATGCACATATGCCATAAAGATATGTGTTAATCATTTATGTTATTGATAAGGCTTCCAGTCAACAGTAGACTATTAGTAATTAAGTTTCAGCGGAGTCTGAAATTATACATGAATTTTTGACTGTGCAGCCACTCATTTTCCAGCCAGTCTCTTGAAGCAAAAGTATCCACTTACCTTCGGACCTTTGGAAATGTGGACGTTCTTTCATTTTCATTAAGCAATTTTTTTTATTATTATTATACTTTAAGTTCTAAGGTACATGTGCACAACGTGCAAGTTTGTTACATATGTATACATGTGCCATGTAGGTGTGCTGCACCCATTAACTCGTCATTTACATTAGGTATATCTCCTAATGCTATCCCTCCCCCTCCCTGCTCCCCACAATAGGACCCGGTATGTGATGTTCCCCTTCCTGTGTCCAGGTGATCTCATTGTTCAATTCCTACCTATGAGTGAAAACATGCGGTATTTGGTTTTCTGTTCTTGCAATAGTTTGCTGAGAATGATGGTTTCCAGCTGCATCCATGTTCCTACAAAGGACATGAACTCATCCTTTTTTATGGCTGCATAGTATTCCATGGTGTATATGTGCCACATTTTCTTAATCCAATCTGTCCTCCATGTTATCTAGAAAAGTGCCCCTAAGCCCCACACTGTTCAAGAGTCAATTGTACTAATTCATGCTGTAATATAAATGAACTTTCAAAATATATACTATCAGCATGGATATAGCTGGAGGCCATTATCCTAAGTGCATTAACACAGAAACAGAAAACCAAATACTGCATGCTCTTACTTACAAGTGGGAGCTAAATATTGGGCACTCGTGAACAGAAAGATGGCAACAACTGAAAGTGGGGACCACTAGAGGAGGGAGGAGGAGGAGGGGAAAAGGTTGTAAAACTAACTATTGCATACTATCCTCAGTACCTGGGTGATGGGATCATTCATATCCCAAACCTTAGCACCACACAATATACCCAGGTAACAAGCCTGCACGTGTACCCCCTGAATCTAAAATAAAATAAAAGTTAAAAAAAAAGAGAAAGAAAGCATATGCTACGTAAAAGAAGTCAGACACAAAAAAATACAATATGATTACATTTATATGAAATATTCAAAAGAGGCAAATTCATACAGACAGAAAGTAGATTCATGGTTGTCAGTAGTTGGAGAGAGGTGGAAATGGAGAATAACTGCTCACAGGTACAGAGTTTCTTTTGGGGTCAAGAAAATGTTTTGGAATTAGAAAGTGATGGTTGCACAACTTTCTGAATATACTAAAAATCACTGAACGGTACACTTTAAAAGGGTGAAATTCATGGTATATGAATTATGTCTAAATTTTAAAAGCTACATCTAATTAAAAATACTATAAGGCATCCAATTTTAGAGATATTAAAATGTAAAAAATGTGATACAAAGAAATTTGTTTTGCCAAAGCATTTAGAAATACGCCATTGATAAGGGTGTCTGCATCCATGAAGAGTTCTTTGGTAGGTGTTCTCTGCAGACTTGGGGCTTAGGAAAATATGTTGGTGTTGAAATGGTCTCCCTAATTTCAAAAAGAATAAGATGAACCTCAGGGACAGAGGCCAAGCAGAAGTCTTTAAATAGCAAGGACAAAATGATGTGGTTAGGCAACATAGATAGTGTGGTATTAAGAATAATACTGATACTGCAGGGATTTAGAAGGACTGATTAACTGAAGTTAGGATTTCTATAACTGAAATAGATGGGCAGTCCAGTTGTGTACATCTGAAAACTCCAGCAGCACGACTTAAGATGTCACAAAAACTGGTGGTCCCTCAACCAATTCCATACATGATTTAATTCATAGATCCAGAAGTCATTGAAGAAAAACCTAACTACCTTTGAGAAAGGACCTCGCACATACTAATCTTTTTAACCTTGCCTTGTTTTCCCCCTCATTATATCTTTGCCCAATTTTCTTCACTTATTTTTATATTATTATTTATACTATACATCATAGGTGGTTTGAAATCCTTTTTAAAACTAGAAAGACTAAAAATTAAAAACTTGAAATCCAGATAGTTATTTTTAAATGTCATTTTAAAATATTTATTTTCTAGCCATTCTCTTGAACAAGAAGTATTCACTTACCTTTGGACTTTTGGAAATGTGGACTTTCTTTCACTTTCATTAAGAAATCTTTTAAATCCACCTCCATATTATCTGAAAGATCAAAGTCAAAAATGCTGACATTAAAAACCTGATACTGAGTTGGCACATGAAATAAAGACGATTTACAATAGTTAGCTAAAATTTCACTCTAGCTCAAATGATTGAAACTATTTCAATAGAACTTTTAACACTTTTTAAAACCACCCAGTGAATAGTTAATAATATTACTAGCAAACAATAGCTAACATTTTTTAGTTCCTTATATATACTAGGCACCCTTTTACGGTGTTTTACATATATTAAATCATGTAATCTTCATAATAATTCTATGATGTGGGTACTCTTTGCATGCCTATTTTTGAAAGATGAAAGCAAATGGAAACTAAATAATTTGTCCAGGTCACAAAGTCAGGAAGTGTTAGAGGTTGTATTTGAATTGATGCAGTCTAAGGCCAGAGGAGACAATGTTATTAGATAGAATACACACATATATGCACATGTACACGTACACACACACACACACGCATGTACACACACACACACACACACACATACACAGTCACAGTGAAGTAAGGTGCAATAATGTGACACAGCAGACAATCTAGGACTGTAATTATATTAAGGAGACTTTGAGTTTAAACAAAATGGCAGATCTGGGTAGCGCAGAAACCATCCCACTACAAATCCCTAGAGACACTCTATAACATGTAACATTCCATGAATGTGTGACTGAGTCATATAAAGGAAATAACAAAAAGTTAACTGGGAACTGAGATCCAAAATGCTAAGCATTGAGTACTAACACTAAAACTATCTTTGGGATAGAGATGAGACCCAGAAAAGGCTAGGTGCTTGATTTAAATGCTCAAACAGACTCATAAAAAAAAGATTCGAGCCCACATAAATAAGAGTAGGAACTTAGATACCAAATAAAACTGAAATGCCTAAAGGGTTTCAATCCTGGGTTTTTAAAAAAGAGATTAAAATATTATATTTATTGACTCAAATAAACAAGGAGGCCTAAATCTTCCCAATTCAGAGAGACAGTGGAAAAAACAACCTCTTGTGATAAATTGAAGGCCCAGCATGTATCTTATGTGGGTGTGAAGTCTAAATTTATACCACTCTGATGGTGTGAGAAAACTGAGGTCAAAACATAAAAATTGACCTAGATGAATAACGATCTGGGGAACCTGGCAAAATCAATAACTAAACTGTACTGGAGAAGTATTCTTAAACCTAGGACTCACAGGATTCCCAAAGACACAAATTGGTTAAGATAAGCCCAAAATAAAAGTTCACCGAAAACCAACAGAACTCAGCAGCTTCTGGAAGTATTCCCAAATGATCTGACTTCCTAAAAGTAAATGTGTATAGGAAAGGAGATCAAGTACGTATTACATGCAGTCAAAGACAGAAAACAAAGGTAAATGTGGACTATTTGAAAACAATCACTAAAACTAAATAACTTATTTTTAAATGTAGTGAGCCCTCAGATATTTTATTTGGTTAAAAATCAAAATGGAGCAAGTACTGTAAAAAAACAAATGAAAGTGGATCTCCTCTGAAAAAGACTGCATATCAAAATAAGCTGCTGTTGTCATGTTTTTATTTTATTATATAATTTATGGTATTTTTCCACCCATGCTTATAAGTAATGAAAGGTAATTATCTAAATAAGCACATATAGTATCCATATGAGTATGAATAGATATGTTCAATAAATATTTAAATTAGTAGAGTGGTTTGGCTCTAATTTGTATCAACCTAAGCCTCCAACAGAAAAATGACTCCCATTAGTATATTATCCTTATAGGTATACTCTAAGACTGTTTTTCATAAGTAGAAAAAAAAATGAAAAGAATCTCAGGCCAAAAAAATGCTCACCACTGACGTTACAACAGTTAAGGGCTCCATTGAAGTCCTCTTCAGTTAAATTAATATTCAAACATTTCAAGGCATGCTCCAAATCAGGTATACCAATCTTGCCATTATCAACACGTGACAAGATGTTAGCAACTTCTTTAATCTCTACAAAGAAAAATGTATATAAGCTATTATGGTGTAAAAAACATTCAAAATAATTTGTCCAAAATTTACCATAGGTAAACTTCAAATTAAATATTTATCTGAACCAAAATGTCTCCAAAGGAAACACAATATTTTCTATTTGTAACTGAGGGCCCACTTCCCTCAAGCAGCACTTGAAACGAAAAAACTTTACGACAAAGAGAATAATACGATGGGCTACTGACATGTATTATAATAAGACTTTATCTTCATTCATTCATCCATTAGAAACTGAATGAGCTACATGCCTCCCTGTACATGTAGATCTAAAGATTTCTACCACTTGATGATGTAAACAAAGGTTAAAATTTGAGATTGAAGCTCTTGATCCCCAGGGCCTCAGATAGTTCATACTGTGCTTTTGTGTGAATTGGGAAAAGGCACCTCCTCTCTATGCATTAGTTACAAAAAAAGGGTACCTTTCACTAGGCAACTGCAATCCAGCACAGAGGTTCAAGGCTTGGAGTATGAACTGCATTTCAGCCTCCACTTATGCTCTCCCAACAGGCACCTTTGTGCAAAGCACAACCCATATAACCACATGGGGCAGTCCTGTTGATCTCACATCAATTTAAAATATAAAGCATAATCATTACGTGGCTTTTAATTTTTCTGTTTTTTGTTTGTTTGTTTTTGTTTTTGAGATGGAGTCTCACTCTGTCACCCAGGCTGGAGTGCAGTGGTGCCATCTCAGCTCACTGCAAACTCTGCTTCCTGGTTCACACCATTCTCCTGACTCAGCTTCCCGAGTAGCTGGGATTACAGACGCGTGCCACCATACATGGCTAATTTTTTTTATATTTTTAGTAGAGATGGGGTTTCGCCATGTTGGCCAGACTGGTCTCGAACTCCTGAGCTCAAGTGATCCACCGGCCTCAGCCTCCCAAAGTGCTGAGATTACAGGCGTGAGACACCACACCCAGCCTAGTTTTTCATCTGTACCATTTCTCAATCCTTTTTTCCCTCAACCCCCAGATGAAGTTGTCTATGTTTCCATATGCTGAAAATTGTTGCATTACACCAGGAGATCTATACCTTCATGGAGATCACTTGGAAAGAACATCACAATATCATCTTAGACCTACATTCATTCTACTAACAGTTATTTTACAACTTCTAAGATCAACAATAAAATATTCAGTCAGTCCCTCGTATCAAAGAGTTTCAAGTAAATTCCTTGATGAGGGAGACTAAATCTGTCATATCTATAAACAAAATTATAATATGTCATGAAGTGATATGAGAAAAATACACACACAAAATTATGGAAGCACTGAGAAGGTTTACCTAACCTAGATTTAATAAGTGCTGAACTCTGGGAAAGAAGTCTTAGGGCATGAGAAATGACATTTGAGCTGAGTTTGGGGGGGAAATGTCAGTTTGTCTGTCAGGGAATGTATCCAAAGGAAACTGTATATGCAAATAAACGCAAAAGCAAATAGAGCCAATTTAAATTGTGCTAAGTAGTATGGCTACAGAATAAATACAAACACAGAAGTGATAAAGGGTGAGTCTGAAGAGATAAGAAGACAGATCTACTCAGTCATTCATTCAATAAATATTCATGATTATGAGTTAATAACAAAATATTTGGAACAACAGCATAGTAAATATCACATAAGTATCAGGTGTTAATATCAATTATCTTTAAGAGTTTAATAAGAGCCAGGACTGTGCTAGGTCCTGGAATACGATGGTAAGCAAAGTGGAGACATATTCTTTGGCCCAATGATACCAGGCAAGTGGGAGGAAGAGATATCAATCAAATAATCAAAAACAAAAACGGATATTTATAATATGAAATAAGTGCTATGAAATGGACAGAAGTTAATAAGAGCATATAACAAAGGAAACAAAAAAATCTGACCTATACTGACCACTGATGATAGGCTTTTCTATAATTGACTCATGGAGTCAAAAGAGATTATTCTCCAGGTTTAAGACTTAATGTTGGCCGGGCGCGGTGGCTCAAGCCTGTAATCCCAGCACTGTGGGAGGCCGAGACGGGCGGATCACGAGGTCAGGAGATCGAGACCATCCTGGCTAACACAGTGAAACCCCGTCTCTACTAAAAAAATACAAAAAACTAGCCGGGCGAGGTGGCGGGCGCCTGTAGTCCCAGCTACTCCGGAGACTGAGGCAGGAGAATGGCGTAAACCCGGGAGGCGGAGCTTGCAGTGAGCTGAGATCTGGCCACTGCACTCCAGCCTGGGCGACAGAGCGAGACTCCGTCTCAAAAAAAAAAAAAAAAAAAAGACTTAATGTTGTTTTCCCTTTTTGCTTTCAGACTTACTTGGGAACAATTATCCCTTTTCTTCTCACTCATTTCTCCCTCTTGGAATGGATATGTCTATCCTATGCCTGTGTTTTGGAAGCATGCAACTTGTTAATTTCACAGGCTTACTGCTGGAGGAGAGTTTGCCTCAAGATGAATTGTGCCTTGAGTCTCACCCATCTGATTAAGATGAGACTCTGGAATTTGGACTTTTGAGTTGACACGGGAACAAGTTAAGACTTTTGAGGCTACCAAGATGGAATGAATGTATGTTGCATGTGAAAAGGGCATGAATTTTGAGGGCCGGGGTGGAATGCTATGGTTTGATTGCATCCCCCAAAGTTTATGTGCTGAAAACTTAATCCCCAATGCAACAGTGTTGACAGGTTGGGACTAACAAGAGGTGATTAAGTCACAAAGGCTCTGCCTTCATGAATAGATTAATATCAGTGATTTAGTCATTGCAAGAATGGGCTTATTATAAAAGTAAGTTCAGTCTCCTCTTGCTCTCTTGCTCTCTCAAACTTTCTTGCCCTTCTGCCTTCTGCCATAGTATGACACAGCAATAAGGCCCTCACTAGATGTGGGCCTCTTGACCTTGGATTTCCCAGCCTCTAGAATTGTAAGAAATGAATCTCTCTCTCTCTTTTTTTTTTTTTTTTTTTTTTACAAATTATCCAGTCTGTGGTATTCTGTTACAGCAACACAAAACGGATTACAACAGTAGGCAAAGAAGATCAGGGAAAAATATTCCAGGGAAGAGAATATGCAAAAGTCTTATGGTGGGAGGAAAGGGGAGATCTAAGGAACTAAAGTCAATTTAGTTGAAGTACAGAAAGCAAGGATAATGGTACAAAATAACGCTGGAAAGATAGGGCATGGAGGATTTTAATTTTTATCCTAATAACAACAGGAAATGTTAAAAGAGTTATAAATAGGGGGAGGTAACATGATCAGATTATTATTGTGGGAAAATAGTAATCTGGCTGAAGTGGGCAGGAAAGATTAGAAATACATTGATACTTGGCAATTAGTCTAAAAAATACCTCTTATTATTGAAAATGTTCTCATATACAAAGTTCTTACTCACCGTTTACCTTTGGTAATTTTAGATTTGAAGCCTCTTTCCTAAAATCTGCAAATTTAAAGAGAGACATTACACAATGAGGAATGGCATCCTGATCTTACCCCGTTTGAAAGGAAACCAATGGATAGATTGCATACTTCTTTTCCCACTAACATTTATCATTGATAACCATTCCCTTCTCAAAAATTGTTCCCTGGCTCCCAAAATATCCATTCTCTCCTCATTCTTTTGCTTACTTCTTGCGCTCCTTCATGGTTATCTTCCACCAACTCCTTAAATGTGCAGTTTCTAATGTCACAGATGCTTCCTTTCTCCCTAAGGGGACAAGTTAATCCCCAGCCTGTCTATTCAATAAAATCCTTAATTATTAGTCTAAATTATCCTTATTGATCTCTTACCTACCTAGCTACTATCTAGTCCTAGAATTTTTTCTAAGAACAAGTTACAGTTATACCTATTCCCTCCACATACTTCCCACAGAGATGCAAGTTGGTATAAAGATCTGAGGAACAAACAATAGAAATAAAATCTATCCATTTGCATAGATGGACTCTATTGTATTAAAGAACAGTTTAGAATGACTCACAACTAGCCCAGGTATTACCTTGAAACAAACAGAGGTTAGAATACACATAAATTATATTTGCCTTAATTTGTGTTTTATTTGTTTTAAGCAGGATAAACAAAACAACTAACCTATAAAAAGTACTTTTAAAATAGTAGGTTTGGGCAATTTTACATGATAGCTCCCAAGACTTCTGAACTTAGGTACTATTAATATTTTTGGCCAGATAATTATTGGGGGGACAAGGGTATTATCCTGTAAATTGTAGGATGTTTAGCAGCAACCCTTGCCTCTATTCACTAGATGCCAATAGTCCTCTCACATCAGTTGTGATAACCAACACTGTCTCTAGATATTGCCAAATATTCCCTGGTGTGAGGAGGGGGGCAATGGAGGATTTGATTATACTTTTTATTTTGTATTTATTTATTTATTTATTTATTTATTTGAGATGGAGTCTTGCTCTGTTGCCCAGATTGGAGTGCAGTGACGCGATCTTGGCTCACTACAACCTCCGCCTCCCCGGTTCAAGCATTCTTGTGCCTCATCCTCCCAAGTAGCTGTAACTACAGGCACAGGCCACCATGCCAGGTTAATTTTTGTAATTTTTTAGTAGAGACGGGATTGCACCACGTTGGTCAGATTGCTCTCAAACTCCTGACCTCAGGTGATCTGCCCGCCTCGGCCTCCCAAAGTGCTAGGATAATAGGTATGAGCCACTGCCCCCAGCCTGATTACATTTTTTAGCTGAAGCTAAATTTAAAGGCAGGAAATGGCTTTCTAAATATGGGATAAAATCCATCTCAGTACATTCAAGCTGAGGGTATATTGATGGATCAGGTAAATCTTTGTAAATAAAGTAAACAACAACTCAACACTTACAACTGGCTATAGAAATAAACATTAGTTTTTCAACAATACCTTGTACTTTTCAAAGGGTCTTTCATCCAAAAACAGAAAGCTACAAAACCATTAAGACCTCTCTAAAACACATGAAAGGAAAAGAATTAACTTTGAAACAAAATTATTCTTCAAAGCCATGCAACAAATATACTCTGAGACCAATTTTATAAGCCAGGTCATCAGATCAACCAGGAATTTGATACTGTAATGACTAAATCTCTGTGGGCACATATAACATATAGACCTGAATATGGTCTACAGTAAAGTGTCCAACAAGTTTATGATGTGATTTAGGGGCCAAGTATTAACACTTAAATAATACTTGGTAAAATAGTTTGAAATCCTTGGATAAAAATTTAGAAGAACAGTAATATCAAACATTTGGACTAGAAAGCCCATGGTTGACCTCCCTAAATTAAAAAACAACAACAAACAAACAAAAAAACAACTAAAAACTAAATAAAATTCAGAAGAAATTTTTTATACAAGCTGCTAGTTTTCTGTCAAATCAACTCACCTTCAACAAAGGAGTCATCCATTACTTCTTGAAGTATGTCATCAGTAAAAGAAAGCCTATCAGTGTTTTCAAGTACATCCGGATTTTTGTCTTTGTCAAACTGACAATTTTCTTTCATGGAGTCTAATGTATTGATAGTCTCATTCAATGCTACAAACAGAGAATATATATACAACATGTAATTCAGTCCATGGATCTAAATCTTTTGAGCATAACAATAAAATTGATGGCCTCTTTGAGATCTACACTGTCGAATAAGGCAGTCACCAGCCACATATGGCCATTTAAATATTTAGAGTGGTCCATTCTCTACTCTTATAATTTTCTATAACCCTACTTCAACAGTTTTCTCCACTCCAATAGCTTTCTATTTGTAGCTCTAATAGCTAAAAATAATCCTTTTCTTTATTCTTAAAATTGATTTGTTAAATGTCTGGGTTTGAGGTGAGCTATTCTGCTACAGACAAAAGTATGCTAAAGTTTCCCTAGTTATTCTGTTAATAAGCGCACCATTTCAGTAAAGTCCCCCCTCATTCCTCATAACTCCTTCTAAATGCCAATTTTTCTCTTTCCTTCCCTGCATCCCTTGTTTCTGTCAGCTAACTTCACCCATTTTAAAGAATCATCATAGCCTCTTAAGTTTAGCACAGTAACAAACATTTGGACTAAGAAGACCATGGCTGACCTCCCTTGATTTAAAAAATGTTAAAAGTTCACATTTCCAAAGTATATTTCTAAAAAGGCATCTCTCAGGATTTTGTTCTATGATATAGTCAATTGTCATTGGTAAGAAGTTTCAAAAACAGGTCAGTGAAGAACAGTTGAAGGGATATTTGAGTCCAGAGAGAAGATTCATTTAGTGGGAAGGAAAGAGAACATGTGAGTTATCTTGACATTTCTGGAAGGCTATAAATGGGAGGAAGAATCCAAATGTTAAATATGGTTCCAGGAAATTTCTACCAAATATGTGGAATAATTTTCTATTCCATAGCTGTCGAAAATTATAGAATGAGCTACTTCAAAAAGTCATAAGGACTTCCAAGAGTGAAATGAGTGAATGTACGTTACCTAGCCTATCCCTGCAACCAACTAATTTTGATTTTGATTTTTAAATAGTAAATATAAAAGTTGAGGGAATTCTGTCTCTAATGAACTAGGGAACTATCAAACCTTCTATTACAGTCCTCATTCTCTGACAACAATAAAATACAACTAGATATAAACAACAAATTTAAGGCAACAATGACATTTACATTGCTTTGAAATTTGGCCAGGTGTGGTGGCTCATGCCTGTAATCCCAGCACTTTGGGAGGTCAGGAGTTTGAGACTAGCCTAACCAACATGGTGAAACACTGTCTCTACCAAAAATACAAAAAAGTTAGCCAGGCATGGTGGTGTGCACCTGTAATCCCAGTTACTCAGGAGGCTGAGGCAGGAGAATCCCTTGAAACCAGGAGGTGGAGGTTGCAGTGAGCCGAGATTGCGTCACTGCATTCCAGCCAAGGAGACAGAATGAGACTCCATCTCAATAAATAAAATTAAATAAATAAATTGCCTTGAAATTTAAAGTTCCTCCTAAATAACTCTTAGATCAAGGATAAAATCAAAATGCAACTGGAAATATTTATAAAATAACTATAATAATAGCCTAACAAGTCAAAGACTGTTAGATACACCAAAGTTTCACTAAAATGAAAACTGACTGCCTTAAACATGCTTATTACCCAGTAAGAAAAAAAATAAAGTAAATAAATAATTTAAATAAAAAATTAGAAAAACTATTAAATGAGCATAAGGGAACAATATAAAGGACTTACTAAAGATAAAACCAGAAATTAATTTTAAACTATAAATAGAAACACTAAAGATAAACCCAAGAGCTAGTACTTTAAAAACAGAGATAATAGAACATTCAGTAGCAAGCAAAGAAGAAAGTTATATATATACATATATATATTTAAGAATGAGAAAATAACCATATATACAAAAAAATGAGAAGAATTAGAAGTGCACAGGGCTGTCCTAACAGTCTAAGCCATTTTAAATCTCAATAAAATTTGAAATTTCCTAGAAGAATCAAATTACCAAACTGACAAAATGAAACAAAAGATGGCAAAAAGCAATCCACCAAAAACAAAGCCAAAAAATCAAAAATAAACTAGAAAAAAACCTGAAATGGGTAAGACAAAGTATTAATGCTCCTATCAGAATTTTTAATAAATAATACCCGCTGTTGATAAAGGTGTGAATTTCCACAAACCTTTAGGAGGGTAATTAGGCAGCAGCTTGTTAACATTTTACATCTAAAAATGTAAACATTTGGCCCAGCAAGTCCACTTCTAAGGAATTTGCCCTACAGAAAAATTGTGTGCAATGTGCACAAAGATATATGTACAAGGATACTCACCAAATGTTTGTAATAGTAAAAAATAGCAATAACCCAAATATTTATTAAAAGTATTGTGGACAAAATTATAGTTCATTCCTCTAGTAGAACATTATGCAGTCTTTTAAAAGAATGAGGTAGGTTTACATAATGCAGTGGAACACAGAATTATATCTAAGATATACTGTCATATATTGCATTCAAGTTGTGCAATATTATGGACAGATGTAAAGAAGAAAGCCTAAAAGGATATTTATGAAACCTTCACGTGGATATTTCTGGAGGGTAACGTTAATATTACAAGAGACTTGCACTTTATACTTCTTACATTCCTGGTCATTTACGTTTTTTACAACATTAAAAAGAACCATTAATTCATATATAATAAAGATGTCTTATTTTAACTATTGGAAAAGATCATAATCTTGTTATTTTTCCAATCTCCAATCACAAATGTACAATTCTTAAATTTCAAAATAAAATGCAGGAAGTTCCCCATAACTGAAAGTGTTCAAGTACACATGAAGCAAACATTTGGCATAGATACTATAAAGAAGATTTAAACACCAAATTTAGTGTTTTACTAGATGAACTTTGAATAAGTTCTGTATCGTTGCCTTCTAACAGTTTTACCATAAAGCTCTTACCAATATAATTGGAAAATTTCTGGGTGTCCCTCAAAGCCCTCATACAGTCTTTAATGTTCACCATGTTATCTTCTGCAAGGAAAAGAGAGAGATGACAAACAAGAACCCCTGGACAAAGTAATATTTAAAGGCTAGTATCAAAATCAGCATATGGCTTATATATTTCTTGAACATTTTATTTACAAGGTACTTCTAGATTCAATTTCATACATTAAGCCTCACAATAACCCTACAGTGTGGTAGGTATACTAGTTCTGATTCTACCTATAATGGGAACTGAAGTGCAAACAAAGCCTCAGTAACTCTGACCAGTAATTCCGTCAAAGGTGGCAAAGCTAGGATTTCTATTCACAGAACTTGAATTTCTAAGATGTTCTTCATTCACTAAATCAAGATAGCAATGAGGACAGAGGATTCTAACAAGCCCACTTCCACAAAATCTAGACCTGCTTGTATAAAAGTATTCTTATAACTGCAAAAGAGGAAATTAAGAGGAAAGGCTCCATTTCAAAGATTACATTTATAGTAAGATAAGCAAATACCTATAGACCTTGCACATCTTCTTTACTCATTAAAAAAAAAAAAAAAACCTAAGAGTAATATTTAAAATGCTTACCAGAAACAAAATCCGATTGAAGAATTTTCTCTACCTCTTCTTTAGGTGACTTAATCCCAATATTTCTTAGAAAGTCTTCCAAGTTCTTCTCAGCTATCATGTCACCTTCAAGCAAATCAGCAGCTAAGACAACTTCCTGTAACTCTATAAATAGAAAAAAGTTAATTGATAAAAAGCAGTAGCCATCACTCAAGACATTTGTTAGTGGAAAGCCATAGTTTATTATTATATCCTGAACTGAGGAATAAGAAATCTCAAAGAGAAATGTATCCCTTATAGCATTCTATGACCAGCAGCCCAATGTACAAAGAGTTCTCTTGATCTATCACATTTCTCTGGTGCATTTATAAAATTTGCACAACCAAAATCACTCATATAGCTGAACTTTTCACTGCAGTTATTCAAAGTAATTATTTTGCCATGGACCTCTAATGGTAGCAAATAAAATTATTTAGATGTAGGAGAAATAACTTTCAGAATTATGAAAAATGTAAAATATGGGACAAGATTTACAAGGGCTCATTCAGTTTTTCTTTTCAATTCCACCAGGACTCAATTGTACCCTAACATCTGGAATGTTGCTTTATTTCCAGCACTGGTTAAGTCAGACCAACATTCAAATTCTGGCTCCAGGATTTGTAACCTGGAGCTGTGCAACTGTGAGCAAATTATTACTACTTAACATCTCTTTTGTCTAAAATGGGATAACACTAATATCTACCTCACAAGATTGATGTGGAGAGTAAATATAATAATGTATAAAAAGTACTTAAGACAGCATTAGACATATAATAATGCCTCAATAAATGTCATATTTATAGAATAAAATTAATTTTATTATTATTATTAAAGTCAACAGAAACTAGCTGCAAATAGTAATTACAGTTTAAGCCTTACGTCCTGCCTCACTTTCTGTTCCTCTAACATCACTGGGAGGCAACTACAGATGGCAATCTGAGCTTTGCTGACACCCAAAAAACCTGTATCAGCTCTGCTTTCTTGCCTTAGCACTCGATTTCCTTTAAAAACAGTTTCTTTGCACAACCACCTTGAGTAGAGTCTGCTCTTGCTCCCATGTTCCACATACTGTAGGACCAGGAAGCAGAATAGCATTTTCCTGTCTTTCTGCTGCTGCTGTCAGGCCATTTTAGTTCCACCTTCAATCAAACCTTATCCCTCTCCCTTGAGGCTCAGGCCTGTTATTCAACTATGCCACTCTCCTGACAACAGTATTGATTACTGTCTCATCACTCCTTCACATTCTCTAAGGATTTTGGCACTTTGATCATCATCCTCCTTCTACCTCTCATCCCAATATCATCCAATGACAATAAGGATGAGCCTGGCCTCAGAGCACTTTGACCTCTTAACTTCAAAAGGCCTTTATTTCCTTTCCAAAGTCATCCACACCAATGGCTACCCTTAATCCTTATCATTACCTGGAATTGTCTATTCCACCTCTAAAATCTTAAATTACAAGGTCAGACACTGACCATATTCCCTTAAAATTACACGTGTAGATACTGAAAGAAGGCATAGAACTTCATACTATGCCTGTTCTCTTGGTTCCTCCAAGTTATTTAAAAAATAGTCTAGACAGAGTAAACCAGCTTTATCAGTTAGTAATGAAGGATACACTCTGAAAGTCAAGTTCCTATATGCCAGTCAATGTTTCATCAAAACCAAGTTTCATCTGCATATAAACATATCAATGCCAACATGTTAACCAGAAATTAGGTGAACACACAGCATTAAAAACAAAAACAAAAATAAGTCCTTTCAATAAAAGTAAACCTAACCATTATAAATAATTCAGTACTTACCTTCTAACCTGGCAGCATCACGCATATTCCTTACTACTTTTGCAAATTCTTCAAATTGTACTTTGTCACCTTCTGTGAGAGAAAACACTTTTAATAGGCCAACCTCATTAAGCAAAAGTCAGATCCAACAAAGCAACCTATAAAAATGTAAACCATTTGATGCACTCATTTCCTTTTCATATTTTTGAGTAACCAAAGGATTGATTTTATGGGATTAATAAACATTACGACTACAGAAGTCAGGCGGATGGCTGGGCAAGGTGGCTCATGCCTGTAATCCCAGCACTTTGGGAGGCTGAGGTGGGTGGATCACAAGGTCAGGAGCTCAAGACCATCCTGACCAATATGGTGAAACCCCATCTCTACTAAAAAATAAAAAATTAGCCGAGTGTGGTGGCGTGTGCCTGTAGTTCCAGCTACTTGGGATGCTGAGGTAGCAGAATTGTTTGAACCGAGGAGGTGGAGGTTGCTGTGAGCCAAGATCTCCAGCCTGGGTGACAGAGCAAGACGCCATCTCAAAAAAAAAAAAAAGAAAAAAAAGTCAGGCTGAGTTCTTAATTTCAATCAATGGAAACAATATAATCCATATTCCCAAAAGATAAAGCCAAGATATATTCTAGACAAAATTAAGAGACATACCTCAGTCTTAGTTTTGTCTTTCAACTGTTTAAAGATAAAAATTCTACACCAGAAAACTTTAAAGGTTTCTTTCGTGGGTGATAGGCCTATGACTATAATTTCTGATATGTGTTTACACCCATTTCTTACACAGTACACAAGTACTAGATTACAAAGTTAAAGTGACGAACACAGGAAACAGAACAGCTTTGTTTTCCCAGCCAAATAAGGAATCTTAAGATTTAGAAATATTATAGTTTATTATCATAGACTAGAACAAAGTACAACAAGCAAAATGTGTCACCAGCAGATAAAAGCCTGAACAGGGCTTAAGTATATAGCCACAATTAACAATGTCTCACCTTCTATCTACCTTGGCTTTAAATTAACACTTGAACTTTCAGGAACTATTCTCTACAGTAAAAACACATGTCTTTATCATAGTATTTTTGCTGCTTCTGTCATTTAGTAGAGTCCTATATATCACTAACTGTAAAGGCTCTGTCCCTGAATCTGTGTTCTCTCTCTGATGGGAGAAGGATAGAAGTGTTTATACATTCCATTCCTCATGCTTCTTTTATACTTTTATACCATTCAGGATGGCCTTGCACTAGCCTCACATCAATCAACAAGGTTACATAATCAAATATTCTAAGACCATGTTATATAAAGATGTTCTTAATTAAGTGTCTTCAATTTATAGTAGCTTAAAGATCAGCTTAAAGTAGGCAACAGGTATTGTAACTCAGTCACCTAAATGGAGTCCCCTCTGAATCTAGTTCTTGGTATGTATAATTAAGTAGAACTAAATCACAGCTACTTAGAATTCTGGGAGGAAGGGAAGTGAAGGGAAGGAGCGGGGAAGGGATGGGAGGAGAAGGGAGGGAAAGGAAGGAGGGAGGGAGGGAGAGTGGGAAGGGAAGGGAGGAAGAGAGGCAAGGAGGCAAGGAGGCAAAGGAAGAAAGGAAGCAGGGAGCCCATCTGAGGTCAACAGGTACTGATAACACCAACAAAATTTACAGGTGATCTAACAAAATTTACAGCTAGCTTTGGACCTATTTACCAAGGGACCCAAATCTATAAGCATGACCTGCAATCTCATTTGATCCTTTGGTTCATATAACTTGCTGAAATAGAATAGCAACTACCAATACTAGGAAAGATTTCCTGAGTATCTTTAAATAAATCCTGAGAAAAGAGATGTGGATGGATAGAGCTGCTGCTGTCAAGAATTTGTAGCTCAATTATTCTTTGCTAAACCACCATAACAGGGTTAATCACAGCTGATGCCAGGTTGCAAAGTTAGAGCCTGAAACAAAGACTCAGATCTGGCTTTAATGGATATTGCATAAAAAATCATGAAGATAAGTTTAGAGTCTTGTTGCCAAGCCAAAAAGAAAACAAAGTTATTAAGCTAATTTCAACCACATCAGATATCAGAGTCAGGAGAAACAGAGAATATCAGTTTAAGTTTAAAAATCTAAAACAAACGAAGTCAGAGAAACCACCAGCAGAGAAGAGACTGTCCCAGGCCTTAAATGCCTAACAACACCTATTAATGATTTCCTTTAATTCTTAGCCTATGGATTCAATGTCTCACATTCACCTTGACCATTTTCCATACCATCTTACATATTTTTGCTCAACACCAACTTTCTTCACTCAGGTCTTTCAGAAGAAACAAGAGAGCTCATAAGCTATATAACTAGGTATTTGGGAAGCATTTCTGAATTTGCCAAATGATAAATTACCTTTTCTATTTTTCAATGCTTTTTTTGTAATCATCAGATTATTATTTTTTAATTTTAAATATATTTTAAAATATTAAGGAGTCAATATGGAATACTGCCAATAACAAGAAACTCACTCTTCAGTTTAACTAGAGAGAATCTGAATCAGTTGTTTTTCAGATTTTTTTTTTCTTTTTAACATAACCTGGTCAAAAGAATACCTTAGATCAGTAATTTTAATTTCTTTCTTACATTTCTAAGGTCTTATGGAGCTGTTTCAGCAGTTCACTTGGTCATTTCTCCCACTTTGGTCAGAGAAGCTCAACTTTAATATTTTATATATTAGGAAACTATATAAGATTTAATCTGGAAAAAAAGCATTCTGCTTCAACAATATCAAATATAAACAAAAATAATAAATCTCAAAATTTTGCAAGCCACTGCATTAAAATAAGAACTAAATACGTTTGTACTAAGGGCACAATGTTAAAAGAAGAAATGATGTGACCAAAGGCATACAGATACAGTTTTCAATATCACGTGTATATTTAGGCTTAAATTGTAAAATCATCTGCATTTGATATACTGTCTTTTGCTTCGTAAGTCCAGAATGATAAACACAGGCCTGGTACGGCAACTCATGCCCATAATCCCAGCACTTAGGTAGGCCAAGGTCAGAAGATCACCTGAACTCAGGAGTTTGAGACCAGGCTGGGCAACATGGCAAAACCCCGTCTCTACAGAACATTAGGCAGGCACAGTGCTGTGCACCTGTAGTCCCAGCTACTTGGGAAGCTGAGGCAGCAGAATTGCTTGAACCCGGGAGGCAGAGGTTGCAGTGAGCCAAGAGTGTGCCACTGCACTCCAGCCTGAATGACAAAGCAAGACCTTGTCCCCCCCAAAGAAAGAATAATAAACACAATATATGAGTTTTTATTATAATAAAAATACTTTTCTAGTTATTTTCATATCTCATAAAATAATACTTTGTTGGTCCGGTTCAAATAAATGCTATCTATTACTTTCTGTGGTACATGCTGCCTATAAATTCCACTAACTTTAACAAAAGAACCTGAAGCACTGCCACAGAGAAAAAGGGAAGAAAATCTATATTATTGGGTAGAAATTAGCCTTCTTTTCTTCATCAACACTTTTCACCTCAAATCTTCCAATAAACAAAATAATCAATACATTTAAAGCCCAAAACTGCTAGCCTCAACTAAACAAAAGCTCAATGGATGAAAAGGATAAAACATTATTACAGAAAAAGACAATTCTTTGACAAAGACCCCTGACAGCATGCTTATGTTACTAATCTCGTCCTGTATAAACATTCCACATAAAAGAACATAAATGTACTACGCATGTTTTTAACTTGTAGGCACTAAGACTATGAGAGAGTAGAAATGTCTACCTGTAGCCTATGTACTCTCCTTCCTGCATGTAGAATATCAGCAGTAAATGATGGAGACTTGCTTTACATTTTTTAGTCTATAGTCTTTATTATACAATACCTTTTTGAACTTTTTTTTTTTTTACTTTTTTTTTTTTAACTTGCTAAATAGAGGTGGTAGCTATCAGCAGGTGTGTTTTTCTGCCAAATTAAATAAAAGCCTATTTCAACAAAACAGTATGTAGCCGGGCGAGGTGGCAGGTGCCTGTAGTCCCAGCTACTTGGGAGGCTGAGGCAGGAGAATGGCGTAAACCCGGGAGGCGGAGCTTGCAGTGAGCTGAGATCCGGCCACTGCACTCCAGCCTGGGTGACAGAGCGAGACTCCGTCTCAAAAACAAAAAAAAAAAACAAAACAGTATGAATATTCCAAGTACTGTTATTATAAAATTTGAATAGATGTCTTAACATTTCCTAATCATGCCCTCTGTGTTCATTGGGATATGCCATTTTCCGGTAACATACCACACAACTTGAAGGAACTCTGCATATTTGATCAATTTAGAGTAGTAATAAATTACATAACAATATTTTTATATTGAATAGCCAAACAAGCTGAACTTTATTTATACAGTATTGCCTAAATGCATATATTAGCATTTTAATCATATTGGAACACTCCATCTTGCCAAGTTCAAGATACAACGACAAATAAGAGTTGACAGAAAATAAAGTAATACCTTGGTATACTTTTTAATTTTAGTATTTGTAACACTCACCATCAACTGTAACTAGTTTCAATGCAGCTAGAAATTCATCCTTTTTTAAATTACTATTCAAACTAGTCAGAGTATTCCACAGGTCAGAAACACTCATCGTCTCCTTTCTGAGATTGTTGAGGGTTTCAATAGCATCAGGCAATACTAAAGGGTAAATAAAACACAAGTTTTATGAATGCTTATCCAAGAAGTTCACACAGTAAACTGTCATCTGCAATAGACAAAAATTAAGGTTTTTATGGTTTAAAAGAATAATAAATATAGCATAAATGAACTGCCAACTTTCAAATATGAAAACATAATAAAATATTTAGCCTCAAATATAATGCATTTTGAGGATCTTGAAATATTTTAAGAACTTAGTGCCCCAACCCTGAATAAACATTATAAATAATAATTGTTATTGAATTTAGATTTTTAAAAGTGTGAATTCAGAAACATTTTCAATTGATAATACAATTAAGTAGCTTTTGTTCTATATCTCTCCCTAAAATTCTTCTCTGGCTCCTACTTCCTCTTCAATCTATCACTGTAGACAATAAAAAGAAAGACTATTTCAATGCAAAATCATTGAAGCATCTTAAGCAAAGGAGTGAAATTATCTTACTACAAATTTGTAAAACGTCACTGTGTTGCTATATAGAGAATTGATTCTCAGGAAGATTAGACAGTTAGGAAGAGCCAGCAGACATTAGTGACCAAGATTTTATTTATAACCTGTACAATCTTCTCAGCTGTGTGATTTTCTCCAGAAATGCTGTCAGACACAAGAAGGAAGGTAATTGGGTTCATTCGGGGTTGAGAGTTTTGCCAGATAGGTGCAACAAAAGTACACGGAGACAAGATAGTCTAGGGTATTCGGTATGTATAGATAAGATAATTTAAACCAAATAAGGAGGAAAAGTGAAAACAGGAGGAGACTGATGGATTAGGAGAAAGCGGAGCGGTAAAGGGATGTAAGGTCCCAATGAGGTATATGGAACCAATAAAGAAGACATGCTCTGAGCAGTCTAATGAAGAAAAAAGAAAAAGAAGTAAACACAAACATGCAATATTAACGATGAGATATAAAATACAATGACAGAGATAGATTAGGTAATATACTATATAACTCTGTGCTAATAAAATTTTAATCTCCATAAAACTGAAATTCCTAGGAAAAATGAAGTAACTGACAAACAATCTCTTTCTCTGTATGATGTACCCCCGTATAGGAGACAAATTAAATCTTATATTGTAAGGTAAAAAGAGTTGCTACTTAAAATCTACTGTTACCTAACATGTAAGAACAAAATAACACAACGTTACTTTCAGTCCCAATTTTTAGAATGCATACTAACTTCACTCCATTAAAAACATACATATGTAACCTTACATTTCTTTATGGTGAGCTTCTGAGTGGCAAAACTATCTTTTCCATATTACCACACTTACAGCTTAACATAAAACCTAGTACATATTAATGGTTCAGAAATGTTACTGAATAAATTGGAAGACAGAAATGGCAACAGATGTAACCAGAAATTCTCATATTAGTACTCAGCCACTAGATGGCATCATTTTTCCTAAGTTGAAAGACATTTTAAATCCCCAAAAGGAATGCTATCCATGGTTCTAGCCCTCTGTAAGTGTGCTAATGAAAAATAAAATTATGATAGCTCTTAATTCACTTGCATGTAGAAGACGCTCTAGAATTAGGGGTCATTACAGGGGATTAAAGTCAAATATAGCAGCAGGAAGCCAGGCATTTATTTGTCGGATGACCTGCAGGATAACCAGCTCTATAAGAGACTAAAATAGAGTGTTTATGCTCTTCTAAAATCTGTCAAACCATTTGGTCCACAAAAAGCAGAAGACATGATATTCTTACGTACATAATTTTTCAGAGAAGCATTCCGTGTTGCTCATCATAGTATCAATGAATTCTTTAACATTCACTTTTTTTGTTTCTACAGGAAAAAGAAACACATTTTCTTCAGTATCTTTTAAGTGTTAAATTATTATGAAAAATATTACGTAAAATAAGTTATATATTTAGAAATATATAATTATATCCATCAGGTAATACTAACCAATAAAAATACATGGGTATAAAGGGGAAAAGAAAATCAATTTACAGTAGAGAAGTAAACACTGAAAAACACCAAGAAAACTGGTCAAAATTCTTCCAGTCCTTCTCAAGCATACATAAAATTTTTAACTTTTATTTATGTATACATTTATTTTTGAGACAGAGTCTCGCTCTGTTGCCCACGCAATCTCAGCTCACTGCAACCTCCGCCTCCCAGGTTCAAGCGATTCTCCCACCTCAGCCTCCCAAGCAGCTGAGATTACAGGCACGTCACCATGCCCGGTTAATTTTTGTATTTTTAGTAGAGACAGGGTTTCCACTATATGAATACACAATGGTGTATACCTCAATTTATTTTATACATTCTGTGGATGAATATCATGTTGCTTCCTTTCTCCTTTCTCCTTTTTTTGCCATTAAGATCAGTGCTGCCATGTACATTCTTGAACATGCTTCCTGGTACTTAAGTCCAAGAGATGTTCCAGGATTTATAGCTAAGAATAGTATTTCTAAACCATGGGGTATGCAAACTTTACAAGATACTTCATATTGTTTTCCAAAGTGGTTTTACCACTTTCACCATATTTACCAGTACTTAGAATAACATATTTCTTAATTTTTCCCAATTTTAGTGGATATAAAAATGTATCTCATGAGCCGGGCATGGTGGCTTGTGCCTGTAGTCCCAGCTACTCAGGAAGATGAGGTAGGAGTTTGAGCCCAGGAGTTTGAGGCCAAAAGATCTCTCTTTTTTTTTTAAGTACCTCATTATGACCTAAACTTTGCACTTCCCTAATTACTAAAGATGTTGAGAACCTTTTCATGTGATTATCAGCAACTTGTGTCTTCATGTGGAAAATTTTTATAATTTCTATTGAGTTGTTAGTTTGTAAAAGTTGCCTATATATTCTCTATGATAATCATCACTGTTGTAAGTGTTGCAAATAACCAGTTTGTGCCTTGTATTTCATTCTCTTTGTTGTATCCTTTAACAAAGAGAAGTTCTTAATGTATTCAAATTTATCAATCTTTTCTAGTTTCTTATTTTGCATCTTAAAAAATCCTATGTCAGAAAATTTTTCTTCTATTTGTTTTCTAAAACTTAGTTTTCACACCTGGATATTATTGAATACGGTGTGAGACAGGGATGTAACTCTATTCTTTCCATTTGAATAAGTAATTATTTCAGTACCATTTATTAAATAGTCCTTCTTTCCCCAGTTATCCACCACTTTATCATATGTGTTGCCATGTATATTTGTGGATATGTTTGGAAGTTCCTTATCTTGTCCTATTGGTAAATTTCTCTATCCCTGTGCCATTCTTACACCCTTTTAGTCACTATGGCTTTATAAGGAGTGTTGATATCCAGGAGAGCAAGTTCCTCCCAACCCCCACCCCCAACACACACACATCTCCACAAATGTTCTTCTTCAAGAGTGCTTTAGCTATTCTTAGCCTTTAGTCATTCATATAAATATTAGAATTAGCTTACAAAAAAGTCAGGGTTTTATTAGAATTGCTTTGAACAAATAGGTTAATTAGAGAATTGACAGTTTTGGGTCTCTGAATCTACAGACATGGGATACATTCTTATTTATCTAGATTTTAATGTCTTCACAAAGTCTTATTTTCTCTATACAGGTGTCATACAACTTAGACATATTCCATTTTTTACTTTTTATTATGGAAAATGTTAAATATATACAAAATAGAAATAAATAGAAATAATAGTGTAATATGTTCATATACGATCTCTAGCGTCAACAATGATCAACTCATAGACAATATTATTTCACCTATCACCCCAGTCTCCTGTCAAGCCACTCTCACCCATTCCCTTTAGAAGAGCTGCTGCTAGGTTACATGGGCACAGATACTTAAAACTGGTATACCTTTATTGTGAATTGTAGGCTTTGACATAATAATGAATCCTTATTTGCCCCCATTTAATGCCTTTCATCCTGACTTCTACCTTGTCAGACAGCAATACCACAAATTCTGCTTTCTTTTTGTTTACATTTTTGCCTAGGAAAAAATCTAAAAAAGACTATTTAAAAAATAAATTTAAAAAGTTTTTGATTAAAAAGACTATTAATATTGGTTAATTCTAAATAATAGGCTTTTGAGTGTTTTGTTGTACTTTTGAGTATTTCCATACTTTCTGGATCAGTTTAAATTTAACTTTTTATAATAAAAATGTTAGTCATTTTTCTAAGGAAAAAAATAACAAATTGGCCCTCCTTCCAGATGTGTCAATGCAGTTTGCCTGAAAATATATCACTCACCACCAGCTTCAGTCAATTCTGTGATCTTCTTAAATTCTGGCTTAGAAAGGTAAATACCAAAATTTTGAAGACAAGTATTTAGATCCTCATAATCCACATTTTTATCTTTAATTTTATCAATGGCTTTAATGACACCAGGCAACGCTAAAAATAAAGGAGTATGCTAATAAGTATTAAAAGTAAGTCAAAAATAAAACACCACTAATAAGATGAATTTTAGTTCTAACACTAAATTAACAAAAATATAAATCACTTCAGCAATGTTACATACTAAAAGCATATCTAGAATCTTTAATAAAAAAACCAGTAAGTATCAAAATCAAAGTCAAAAATACATTATTCTAGGCCACACACAGTAGCTCACACCTGTAATTCAAACACTTTGAGAGACCACGGCGGGAGAATCACTTGAGGCCAGGGATTTGAAAGCAGCTTGGGCAACAAAGCAAGACCCCTGTCTCCACAAAAAAATAAAATATTAGCTGGGCATAGTGGTGTGAGCCTCTATTCCTAGCTACTGGGGAGGCTGAGGTGGGAGAATTGCTTGAGCCCAGAAGATGGAGGGTGAGGTGAGCTATGATAGTACCACTGTGCTCCAACTTGGGCAACAGAGCAAGACCATCTCAAAAAATATGATAGATAGATAGATACACATACACATATATATTATTCTACTATACTTTAGTCTCTGAACCTAAGGAAGCACCAATTTAATTGCACTGACAGTACAACTAAAATATATAGGAACAAAATATTACCTAATTTCTCCATTTAATTCCAACAATTTAAAATTCCTCGTACTCTGCTTCTCAGTAGCAGAAATAGAAGCAGAAAATTTTCAATCCAAAATGATAAACTTGGATAATTTTGTGGCAATACATGGCTCACTCTTTCACCTTAGTTAATCTTCACCTTAGTTATTCACCTTAGTTAATCTTTCTAAATATACATATTATTACTTAGGAACAACTAGTTAATCTTTCTAAATATACATATTATTACTTAGGAATAACTATTCTACATCTCTTCTTATAATAACTTGGAATTTACACATCATAAATTTGGTCAGTATTTTCTCCATAAAGTCTAAACTGATAAATTTTTACTGCAATTAAAGCATTCTTAAAGGAAATTACTTACAAATATACTGAACTCTTAAGAAGGCTAGCTAACTGGAATTCATCTGGTTTAATCAGAAAATTTCAAACTAGAGGTGGCACCTTAAAATCACTTGAAGGAAATGATGAAAAAACAGAGAGAGAGAGAGTGTGTATAAAAAAACAGAGGTTGTGTGTGTATGTGTGTCTATTGTATGTGTTTGTATATTCCATCCCTCTCTCAATAAGCTTTATAATATACAAACACACACAATATACACACATACACACATATACACACAAAAACTCTAGAACAAATTAAACTCAAATAGGTTTTCTCTAATTCATTAGGATAGGTAAAGTAGGAAACTGGGCAGTAGAGGGCATTAAAGCCATTACCAGATATAAACTTCAAGTAGTCATTGGAAATCATTATGGCTTTCTAAACAAACAAGTGATGATCAAACCGATGTCTGAACTTGATGATTCTTAAAATGATTATTTAAAAGATGATTCTTTTAAAGAAGATGTGTAAATAGTACAGCAAGATACATGTCCCTATCTTGTGAAAGAAATTTTTAAGTGAACAAAATTCCCATTTAAAAGTTAAAAGCTCTTTTTTAATTTTACAGGTAGAAACAGCAAGCCACCTTAAGCAAATTTGAGACACAATGGAAAATCATTTGCAGTCACCATAGGGATAGAATAACAGAAACATTTTTCTTTCATCAGCTTCTATACATCCAATACCACATGGAATGCAGAAATCTGGGGAAAGGGTGGACCATTTATACAAAAAGCCCAGGAAAAAGAAGATAACAAGTTTCCAACTATTCTTCTTGAGATTCAAAGTTAGCATAATCTGTCAGAGAGGGATAGGGTTAAAAAAAAAAAAAAAAAAAAAAAAAGATGAAATGAGAAGCCTGGTCACTGTACTGAGTCAGCAAGGGGAAAATATGGTTCTAAATTCATAAGGTGGCTAATAAGAACTCTATTCTCACCTAACCCTCTAAGACTTGGGATTGTTTCCTATAAAGTGGCTGCTGAGTGAACATAAAGAGTTGTACCTTTGAGAATCTTGTTTAGCTTGTCATGGAGCTTTCTTGCTTGAACTCAGACAATGCTTCCTTGATGCAGGTCCATATAAAGAGCTATACACTTGGGAGTACAGGCCAGTTTCACTACAAAGTTCTCCTGGCTAAGCATTAACACTTAGCATACAGCCTGAAGAAGAATCGCCCCTACCACCAGTATTATTAGCAGAAGAAGGGGACTTTTTAACTCCAGTCATACATCTAATGTATTCTCTCAGCATCAGCAGTTCCAGCTAGTAGCTAGTTCCAGACTTTCCTCATGAAAGTTGCAACAACAACTTCCTAGTCTAGGCAAATGACAGCCTAAGCGTCAGTCATTTCAAAGCAACCAATCTCTATTGGTTGTAGCAGTCCCCACTTTCAAGATGTATGTAACTGAATTCAGGCTTCAGATACAGAGAAAGACAGACACAAGTACAAGAAAGACTGGTTAATTAGATACAGAAAACAACAGGAAATGTATAGACCATGGTTCGGAAGGGGTTGAGAGCTTCCTACTATTCTGCCCATACAGGGATGCAAACATTGCATTTTAGAATATTCCTAGCATGAGAGGAGACACAATGGATTATTTCCATCCAAATTGTGAATTATGATATTCCAGTAACACTAAATTGATTAGAAGTATAGAAGAAACAAAAGCAGCTAGTCTATTTAGTCAGGTACAGCAAGGTTCACTGTGACTTAAGGCTACAGCAATATATTGACAACAAAGGGACAGAAAAAAGAATGTCCAATAAGAATCATCAATAACAGGCTAGAAAAAGCAAAGGAGCATTACACTGAAGTAATACAACCAACACTAATAAACTGGGGTGGTAGAAAACACATTAAGAAAGATGATAAATTTCAACAGAATGGAACTATAAAAGCAAAACCTGGAAGAAAGCTATCAGTTTGCTATTATCAGATCCAAATCTTAACTTTAAGTGAATTAATGCAAATATTTTATGAACTTTTTAGTAAATCATATAAAAAAGGAATCTAATCTAGAAACTTTAAAAAAAAATTATTGAGAAAGGGGTGGAACAACATGGCCAAATAGAAATTTCCACTAATTGTCCCCCAGCAGGAGCACCAAATTTAACAATTATCTACACAAAAACAGCAAATTCATAACTAACAACGTGGTGAGCACTCAAAGTACCTGGTTTTAACTTTGTATCACTGAAAGAGGCACTGAAGAGGGTAGGAAAAACCATCTTGAATCATCAATGCCATCCCTCCCTCATCCCCCAACAGCAGCCACGTGGTACAGAGAGAGAATCTGTGTGTTTGGGAGAGAGAGAGCAGTGATTGTGAAACTTTCCATTGTATCTGCTGCCCTGTCAGAGCAGAAAACAAAACCAGGCTGAACTCAGCTGATGCCCACCTACAGACAGAGATGAGGAACTTACTTGTTGGGAATTGGAGTAAAGGTGACTTTGGTACGTTTTAGCAAAGAGACTGGTGGCATTTTGCCTCTGCCCTAGAGATCTGTGGAACTTTGAACTTGAGGGAGATGATTTAGGATATCTGGTGAAAGAAATTTCTAAGCAGCAAAGCATTACAGAAGTTACCTCGGTACTGTTAAAAGCATCAGCTTTAAAAGGGAAACAGAGCATAAAAGTTCAGAAAGTTTGCAGCCTGACAATGCAATAGAAAAGAAAAACCCATTTTCTGAGAAGAAATTCAACCCAGCTGCAGAAATTTGCATAAGTAATGAGGAGACAAATGTTAATCACCAAGACAATGGGGAAAATGTCTCCAGGGCATGTCAGAGACCTTTGTGGCAGGCCTTCCCATCACAGGTCTGGAGGCCTAGGAGGAAAATATGGTTTCCTAGGCCAGGGCCAGGCCCCCCTGCTATGTGCAGCCTAGGTACTTTGTGCCCTGCATCCCAGCCACTCTAGCTATGGCTAAAAGGGGCCAAGGTACAACTCGAGCCATGATTTCAGAGGGTGCGAGCCCCAGGCCTTGGCAGTTTCCATATGGTGTTGAGTCTGCAGGTGCACAGAAATTGAGAATTGAGGTTTGGGAACTTCTGCCTAGATTTCAAAGGACGTATGGAAATGCCTGGATGTCCAGGCAGAAGTTTGCTGCAGGGGTGGGGCCCTCATGGAGGACCTCTGCTAGGACAGTACAAAAGGGAAATGTGGGATTGAAGCCCCCACACAGTCCCCACTGGGGCACTGCCTAGTGGAGCTGTGAGAAGAGGGCCACCATCCTCCAGACCCCAGAATGGTAGATCTCCTGACAGCTTGCACCATGTGCCTGGATAAGCCATAGACACTGAATGCCATCCCATGAAAGCAGCCAGCAGGAAGGCTGTACCCTGCAAAGCCACAGGGGCAGATGTGCCCAAGACCATGGGAACCCACTTCTTACATCAGTGTGATCTGGATGTGAGACACAGAGTCAAAGGAGATCATTTTGGAGCTTTAAGATCTGACTGTACTGCTGGATTTCAGAATTGCATGGGCTCTGTAGCCCCTTTGTTTTGGCCAATTTCTCCAATTTGGGATGGCCGTATTTTCCCAATGCCTATACCCTCATTGCATCTAGGAAGTAACTAACTTGCTTTTAATTTTACAAGCTTATAGGTGGAAGGGACTTTCCTTGTCTCAAATGAGACTTTGGACCATAGACTTCTGAGTTAATGCTGAAATGAGTTAAGACTTTTGGGAAGGCATGACTGGTTTTGAAATGTGAGGACATGAGATTTGGGAGTGGCTGGGGGTGGAATTATATGATTTGGCTGTGTCCCCACTCAAATATCATCTTGAATTGTAGCTCCCATAACTCACACGTGTTGTGGGAGGGACCCAGTCAGAGTTAATTGAACCATGGAATCATGGGAGCAGTTTTCCCCATACTGTTCTCACGGTAGTGAATAAGTCTTACAAGATCTCATGGCTTCATAAAGGGAAACCCCTTTCACTTGGCTCTCATTCTCTCTCACCATTGCCATGTAAGAAGTGCCTTTCACCTTCCGCTGTGATTGTGAGGTGGAACTGTGAGTCCATTAAACCTTTTTCTTTATAAATTACCCAGTCTTGGGTATGTCTTTATCAGCAGTGTGAAAACAGACTAACACAAACATACAGTGGGGAAAGGGCAGACTCTTCAACACACGGTGCTGAAAAACTGGATATCCATACGCAGAAGACTGAAACCAAGTGCCATCTCTCACCATATACAAAATCAAGTCAAATGGATGAAAGACTTAAATCTAAAACCTCAAAATATGAAATTACTAAAATAAAACATTGGGGAAACTAGCCAAGACATTGGTTTGGGCAAAGATTTCTTGAGTAATGATGCAAAAGCATAGGCAACACACACAATAATGGACAAATGGAATCACATTAAGTTAAAAAGCTTCTGAACAGCAAAGGAAACAGTCAATAAAGTGATGAGATAACCCACAGAATGAAACAGTCAACAAAGTGAAGAGATAACAGAAAGTATTTGCAAACTACCCATCAGACAAGAGACTAATAACCAGAATATAGAAGGAGCTCAAACAACTCAACAGGAAAAGAATCTAATAATCTGATTTTAAAATGGGCAAAAGATCTGAATAGACATTTCTCAAAAGAAGACATATAAATATGGCCAACGGGTACATGAAAAAAAGATGTTCAAATCATTAATCATCACAGAAATGCAAGTGAAAAGTACAATGAGCTATAATCTCATCTCAGTTAAAATGGTTTTTATGCAAAAGACAGTCAATGAGGATGTGGAGAAAGGGGAAGCCTCATATACTTTTGGTGGAAATGTAATGAGTACAGCCACTATGGAAAGCAGTTTGGAGGTTCCTCAATAACTAAAAATAGAACTACCATAAAAACCAGTATTCATACTGGTAGCTATATCTCCAAAAGATGGGAAATCAGTATATCAAAGAAGTATCTGCACTCCCATGTTTATTGCAGCACTATTCACAACAGCTAAGATTTGGAAGCAACCTGTGTCCATCAACAAATGAATGGATAAAGAAAATGTGGTACATATACACAATGGAGTACTATTCAGCCATAAAAAACAAATGATATCCTGTCATTTGCAAAAACATGGATGGAACTGGATGTCAAAAGAATGAAATCCTGTCATTTGCAACAACATGGATGGAACTGGATGTCATCACGTTAAGTGAAATAAGCCAGGCACAGAAAGGCAAACTTCACATATTTTCACTTTTTATGGGAGCTAAAAATTAAAACAATTGAAGTCATGGAGATAGAGAGTAGAAAGATGGTTGCCAAAGGCTGGGAAGGGTAGTGGAGGCATGGTGGGGAAGTAGGGATGGTTAATGGGTACAAAAAAAAAGAAAAGACTGAATAACACCTAGTATTTGCTAGCACAATAGGGTGACTGTAGTTAAAAATAAGTTGTACATTTAAAAATATCTAAAAGAGTATAATTGGATTGTTTGTAACACAAAGGATAAATGCTTGAGGTGATGGATATCCCATTTACCCTAACGTGATTATGATGCATTGCACACCTGTATCAAAATATCTCATGTAACCTATAAATATATATACATACTATGTATCCACAAAAATTAAAAATATAAAATAAAACAAAAGGATTATTGGGTTTCAACTAAACACCAAAATAAGTTCCAGCAAAAACCACACGATCATCTCAATAAACACAGAAACAGCATTTGACAAAATCCAACAGGAATTAATGATAAAAACTCTCAATGAGCTAGGAAAAGTAGAGAACTTTCTTTTTTTTTTTTTTGAGACGGAGTCTCACTCTGTCACCCAGGCTGGTGTGCAGTGGCCGGATGTCAGCTCACTGCAAGCTCTGCCTCCCGGGTTTATGCCATTCTCCTGCCTCAGCCTCCGGGTAGCTGGGACTACAGGCACCCGCCACCTCACCTGGCTAGTTTTTTGTATTTTTTAGTAGAGACGGGGTTTCACCATGTTAGCCAGGATGGTCTCGATCTCCTGACCTCGTGATCCGCCCGTCTCAGCCTCCCAAAGTGCTGGGATTACAGGCTTGAGCCACCGCGCCGGGCCGAGAACTTTCTTGAACTGATGAAGCGCATCTATGAAACACTGACAGCTAACATTATACTTAATAATGAAAGGCTGACTGCTTTCCCTGTATTGGGAACAAGGAAAAAATGTCCACTCATCATTTCTATTCAACCTTCAACAGTGTACTGGAGGTTTAGCCAGTACAATAAGACAAAAAAATGAAAGACACCATGATCAAAGAGAAAGAAATGAGCCTATTTTTATTCTCAGATGAAATTTCCTGATATGTAGAAAATGCTGAAGAATCAAACAAAAATTTAATAGCACAAATAAACAAGTTTAGAAAGGTCTCAGGATATAGATGAATACTCAAAAATCAGACATATTTTTATATACTAGCAACAAACAAACTGAAAATGAAATTAAGGAAACAATTTCATTCATAATTATATCAAAAAGAATAACTACTTAGATTAATTTAACAAAAGAAATGTAAGACTTGTACTTTGAAAACTAAAAACATTGCTGAGAGAAATTAGAGATCTAAAATAATAAAAAAATTCATGTTTGTATATTGGAAGACTCAATATCATCAGGAAGATAAAGCTCGATTTCTACCAAAATCCCAGCAAGATTTTTTTTTTTTTAGAAATTAGCAAGTTAATCCTAAAACATATACAGAAATGCTAAGGATCTAAAATAGCCAAAATAATTTTGAAACAAAGTTAGACTTTACATTACTCAATTTGAAAACTTAATATAAAACTATAGCAATCAATGCTATGGGGTATTAGCACAGCAATAGGCATATACATCAATAGAATAGAATTGAAATTTCAGAAATAAACTCTTACATTTATCATCATATATTTGAGGATAATCTCCATGAAAACTTCCCACAATCTTGCAAGAGAGGTCAACAGGCAAATTTGGGAAATTCAGAGAATCCTTACAACATACTATATAAGACAACAATCCCAAGACACATAGTGATCAGATTCTCCAAAGTGAATATGAAAGAAAACATCTTAAAGGCAACTAGAGCATGTCACATACAAAGGGAACCCCAACAGGCTAACAGTGGACACTTCAGCAGAAACCTTATAAGCCAGAGAGATTGGGGCATATATTCAGTATCCTTAAAAAAGAAATTCCAACCAAGAATTTCATATCCAGTCAAACTAAGTTTCATAAGCAAAGGAGAAATAAAATCCTTTTCAGACAAGTAAATGCAAAGGGAATTCATTATCACTGGACCTGCATCACAAGAGGTTCTTAAGGGAGTGCTAAACATGGAAACAAAAGGCCATTACCTGCTACCACAAAAACACACTTAAGTACATAGCCCACTGACATTACAAAGCAACTATACAATCAAGCCTACATAACAACCAGCTAACAACATGACACATCAAATACTGCACATATCAAGGTTACCTTTGAATGTAATCAGGTTAACACCCCACATAAAAGATAGAAAGTGGCAAGTTGGATAAAGAAGCAAGACTCAGCTGTATGCTGCCTTTAAGAGACCCATCTTGCATGCAATGACACCCACAGACTCAAAGTAAAGGGATGGAGAAAGAACTATAAAGCAAATGGAAAACAAAAAGGAGCAGGGGTTGATATTCTTATTTCAGACAAAACAGACTTTAAACCAACAATGATCAAAAAAGGACAAAGAGAGGGAGGAGCAAGATGGCCGAATAGGAACACCTTCAGTCTCCATCTCCCAGCGCGAGTGACACAGAAGACCGGTGATTTCTGCATTTTCAACTGAGGTACTGGGGTCATCTCACTCGGGAGTGCCGGACAATCGGTGCTGGTCAGCTGCTGCAGCCCGACCAGCGAGAGCTGAAGCAGGGCAAGGCATCGCCTCACCTGGGAAGCGCGAGGGGGAGGGAGTCCCTTTTCCTAGCCAGGGGAACTGAGACACACAACACCTGGAAAATCGGGTAACTCCCACCCCAATACTGCGCTGTAACACTGGCACACCGGAGATTATATCCCACACCTGGCCGGGAGGGTCCCACGCCCACAGAGCCTCCCTCCTTGCTAACACAGCAGTCTGCGGCAATCTAACCTCAAGGCAGCAGCGAGGCTGGGGGAGGGGCGCCCGCCATCGCTGAGGCTTAAGTAGGTAAATAAAGCCGCTGGGAAGCTCGATCTGGGTGGAGCTCACAGCAGCTCAAGGAAACCTGCCTGTCTCTGTAGACTCCGCCTCTGGGGACAGGGCTCAGCTAAAGCAGCAGAGGCCTGTCCAGACGCGAACGACTCTGTCTGACAGCTTTGAAGAGAGCAGTGGATCTCCCAACACAGAGGTTGAGATCTGAGAAGGGGCAGTCTGCCTGCTCAAGTGGGTCACTGACCCCTGAGTAGCCTAACTGGGAGACATCCCCCACTAGGGGCAGTCTGACACCCCACACCTCGCAGGGTGGAGTACACCCCTGAGAGGAAGCTTCCAAAGCAAGAATCAGACAGGTGCACTCGCTGTTCAGCAATATTCTATCTTCTGCAACCTCTGCTGCTGATACCCAGGCAAACAGGGTCTGGAGTGGACCTCAAGCAACCTACAACAGACCTATAGCTGAGGGTCCTGACAGTCAGAAGGAAACCTATCAAACAGGAAGAACACCTATATCAAAACCCCATCAGTACGTCACCATCATCAAAGACCAGTGACAGATAAAACCACAAAGATGGGGAAAAAGCAGGGCAGAAAAGCTGGAAATTCAAAAAATAAGAGCGCATCTCCTCCTGCAAAGGAGCACAGCCCATCGCCAGCAACGGATCAAAGCTGGTCAGAGAATGATTTTGATGAGATGAGAGAAGAAGGCTTCAGTCCATCAAACCTCTCAGAGCTAAAGGAGGAATTACGTACCCAGCGCAAAGAAACTAAAAATCTTGAAAAAAAAGTGGAAGAATTGACAGCTAGACTAATTAATGCAGAGAAGGTCATAAACGAAATGACAGAGATGAAAACCATGACACGAGAAATACGTGACAAATGCACAAGCTTCAGTAACCGACTCGATCAACTGGAAGAAAGAGTATCAGCGATGGAGGATCAAATGAATGAAATGAAGCGAGAAGAGAAACCAAAAGAAAAAAGAAGAAAAAGAAATGAACAAAGCCTGCAAGAACTATGGGATTATGTAAAAAGACCAAATCTACGTCTGATTGGGGTGCCTGAAAGTGAGGGGGAAAATGGAACCAAATTGGAAAACACTCTACAGGATATCATCCAGGAGAACTTCCCCAACCTAGCAGGCCAGGCCAACATTCAAATTCAGGAAATACAGAGAACGCCACAAAGATACTCCTCCAGAAGAGCAACTCCAAGACACATAATTGCCAGATTCACCAAAGTTGAAATGAAGGAAAAAATCTTAAGGGCAGCCAGAGAGAAAGGTCGGGTTACCCACAAAGGGAAGCCCATCAGACTGACAGCAGATCTCTCGGCAGAAACTCTACAAGCCAGAGAGAGTGGGGGCCAATATTCAACGTTCTTAAAGAAAAGAATTTTAAACCCAGAATTTCATATCCAGCCAAACTAAGTTTCATAAGTGAAGGAGAAATAAAATTCTTTACAGATAAACAAATGCTTAGAGATTTTGTCACCACCAGGCCTGCCTTACAAGAGACCCTGAAGGAAGCCCTAAACATGGAAAGGAACAACCGGTACCAGCCATTGCAAAAACATGCCAAAATGTAAAGACCATCGAGCCTAGGAAGAAACTGCATCAACTAATGAGCAAAATAACCAGTTAATATCATAATGGCAGGATCAAGATCACACATAACAATATTAACCTTAAATGTAAATGGACTAAATGCTCCAATTAAAAGACACAGACTGGCAAACTGGATAAAGAGTCAAGACCCATCAGTCTGCTGTCTTCAGGAGACCCATCTCACATGCAGAGACATACATAGGCTCAAAATAAAAGGATGGAGGAAGATCTACCAAGCAAATGGAGAACAAAAAAAAGCAGGGGTTGCAATCCTAGTCTCTGATAAAACAGACTTTAAACCATCAAAGATCAAAAGAGACAAAGAAGGCCATTACATAATGGTAAAGGGATCAATTCAACAGGAAGAGCTAACTATCCTAAATATATATGCACCCAATACAGGAGCACCCAGATTCATAAAGCAAGTCCTTAGAGACTTACAAAGAGACTTAGACTCCCATACAATAATAATGGGAGACTTCAACACCCCACTGTCAACATTAGACAGATCAGCAAGACAGAAAGTTAACAAGGATATCCAGGAATTGAACTCAGCTCTGTACCAAGCAGACCTAATAGACATCTACAGAACTCTTCAACCCAAATCAACAGAATATACATTCTTCACAGCACCACATCTCACTTATTCCAAAATTGACCATATAATTGGAAGTAAAGCACTCCTCAGCAAATGTACAAGAACAGAAATTATAACAAACTGTCTCTCAGACCACAGGGCAATCAAACTAGAACTCAGGACTAAGAAACTCAATCAAAACCACTCAACTACATGGAAACTGAACAATCTGCTCCTGAATGACTACTGGGTACATAACGAAATGCAGACAAAAATAAAGACGTTCTTTGAAACCAGTGAGAACAAAGATACAACATACCTGAAACTCTGCGACACATTTAAAGCAGTGTGTAGAGGGAAATTTATAGCACTAAATGCCCACAACAGAAAGCAGGAAAGATCAAAAATTGACACCCTAACATCACAATTAAAAGAACTAGAGAAGCAACAGCAAACACACTCAAAAGCTAGCAGAAGGCAAGAAATAACTAAGATCAGAGCAGAACTGAAGGAGATAGAGACACAAAAAACCCTCCAAAAAATCAATGAATCCAGGAGTTGGTTTTTTGAAAAGATCAACAAAATTGATAGACTGCTAGCAAGACTAATAATGAAGAAAAGAGAGAAGAATCAAATAGATGCAATAAAAAATGATAAAAGGGGATATAACTACTGACCCCACAGAAATACAAACTACCATCAGAGAATACTATAAACACCTCTACGCAAATAAAGTAGAAAACCTAGAAGAAATGGATAATTTCCTGGACACTTACACTCTCCCAAGACTTAACCAGAAAGAAGTTGAATCACTGAATAGACCAATAGCAGGCTCTGAAATTGAGGCAATAATTAATAGCCCACCAACCAAAAAAAGTCCAGGACCAGACGGATTCACAGCTGAATTCTACCAGAGGTACAAGGAGGAGCTGGTACCATTCCTTCTGAAACTATTCCAATCAATAGAAAAAGAGGGAATCCTCCCTAACTCATTTTATGAGGCCAACATCATCCTGATTCCAATCCTGGCAGAGACACAACAAAAAAAAGAGAATTTTAGACCAATATCCCTGATGAACATCGATGCAAAAATCCTCAATAAATACTGGCAAATTGAATCCAGCAGCACATCAAAAAGCTTATCCACCATGATCAAGTGGGCTTCATCCCTGGGATGCAAGGCTGGTTCAATATATGAAAATCAATAAACGTAATCCAGCATATCAACATAACCAAAGACAAAAACCACATGATTATCTCAATAGATGCAGAAAAGGCCTTTGACAAACTCAACAGCCCTTCATGCTAAAAACTCTCAACAAATTCAGTATTGAAGGAATGTATCTCCAAATAATAAGAGCTATTGATGACAAACCCACAGCCAATATCATACTGAATGGGCAAAAACTGGAAGCATTCCCTTTGAAAACTGGCACAAGACAGGGATGCCCTCTCTCACCACTCCTATTCAACATAGTGTTGGAAGTTCTGGCTAGGGCAATCAGGCAAGACAAAGAAATCAAGGGTATTCAGTTAGGAAAAGAAGAAGTCAAATTGTCCCTGTTTACAGATGACACGACTGTATATTTAGAAAACCCTATCATCTCAGCCCCAAATCTCCTTAACCTGACAAGCAACTTCAGCAAAGTCTCAGGATACAAAATCAATGTGCAAAAATCACAAGCATTCTTATACACCAGTAACAGACAAACAAAGAGCCAAACCATGAATGACCTCCCATTCAGAATAGCTTCAAAGAGAATAAAATACCTAGGAATCCAACTTACAAGGGATGTAAAGGACCTCTTCAAGAACTACAAACCACTGCTCAGTGAAATAAAAGAGGACACAAACAAACGGAAGAACATACCATGCTCATGGATAGAAAGAATCAATATCATGAAAATGGTCATACTGCCCAAGGTAATTTAAAGATTCAACGCCATCCCCATTAACCTACCAATGACTTTCTTCATAGAATTGGAAAAAACTGCTCTAAATTTTATATAGAACCAAAAAAGACCCTGCATTGCCAAGATAATCCTAAGCCAAACGACCAAAGCTGGAGGCATCATGCTACCTGACTTCAAACTATACTACAAGGCTACAGTAACCAAAACAGCATGGCACTGGTACTGAAACAGAGATATAGACCAATGGAACAGAACAGAGTCCTCCAAAGCCGGAGGCGTCACGCTACCTGACTTCAAACTATACTACAAGGCTACAGTAACCAAAACAGCATGGTACTGGTACCAAAACAGAGATATAGACCAATGGAACAGAACGGAGCCTTCAGAAATAATGCCACACATCTACAACCATCTGATATTTGACAAACCTGAGAAAAACAAGAAATGGGGAAAGGATTCCCTATTTAATAAATGGTGCTGGGAAAATTGGCTAGCCATAAGTAGAAAGCTGAAACTGGATCCTTTCCTTACTCCTTATACGAAGATTAATTCAAGATGGATTAGAGACTTAAATGTTAGACCTAATACCATAAAAACCCTAGAAGAAAATCTAGGTAGTACCATTCAGGACATAGGCATGGGCAAGGACTTCATGTCTAAAACACCAAAAGCAACGGCAGCAAAAGCCAAAATTGACAAATGGGATCTCATTAAACTAAAGAGCTTCTGCACAGCAAAAGAAACTACCATCAGAGTGAACAGGCAACCTACAGAATGGGAGAAAATTTTTGCAATCTACTCATCTGACAAAGGGCTCATTTCCAGAATCTACAAAGAACTCAAACAAATATACAAGAAAAAAACAAACAACCCCATCCAAAAGTGGGGAAAGGATATGAACAGACATTTCTCAAAAGAAGACATTCATACAGCCAACAGACACATGAAAAAATGCTCATCATCACTGGCCATCAGAGAAATGCAAATCAAAACCACAATGAGATACCATCTCACACCAGTTAGAATGGCAATCATTAAAAAATCAGGAAACAATAGGTGTTGGAGAGGATGTGGAGAAATAGGAACACTTTTACACTGTTGGTGGGATTGTAAACTAGTTCAACCATTATGGAAAACAGTATGGCGATTCCTCAAGGATCTAGAACTAGATGTACCATATGACCCAGCCATCCCACTACTGGGTATATACCCAAAGGATTATAAATTATGCTACTACAAAGACACATGCACACGTATGTTTATTGCGGCACTATTCACAATAGCAAAGACTTGGAATCAACCCAAATGTCCATCAGTGACAGACTGGATTAAGAAAATGTGGCACATATACACCATGGAATACTATGCAGCCATAAAAAAGGATGAGTTTGCGTCCTTTGTAGGGACATGGATGCAGCTGGAAACCATCATTCTTAGCAAACTATCACAAGAAGAGAAAACCAAACACCGCATGTTCTCACTCATAGGTGGGAACTGAACAATGAGCTCACTTGGACTCGGGAAGGGGAACATCACACACTGGGGCCTATCATGGGGAGGGGGGAGGGGGGAGGGATTGCATTGGGGAGTTATACCTGATATAAATGATGAATTGATGGGTGCTGACGAGTTGATGGGTGCAGCACACCAACATGGCACATGTATACATATGTAACAAACCTGCACGTTATGCACATGTACCCTAGAACTTAAAGTATAATAAAAAAAAAAAAAAAAAAAAAGGACAAAGAAGGTCATTACACAATGATAAAGTGTTCAATTCAACAAGAAGACTTAACTCTCTTAAATATATATGGATCCAACACTGGAGCACCCAGGTTCATAAAACAAGTTCTTAGAGACCTACAATGAGACTTAGATAACCACACAATAATAGTGGGAGACTTCAACACCCTACTGACAGTGTTATAAATAACTCTTACAATTCAATAATAAGAAAACAAGCAACCCAAATTTTTAAAGGCAAATATACACTACTGCTTCCAGGTAGATGAAATAAGTACGCTCTTCCCTATTCCTCCCACTAAATGTAACTAAAACCTTGTGCACTATATTTTTTAAAAAACATAAGACTCTGAAACATGGTATCCATTGCAGCATTATTCACAATAAACAAGACATGGAAACAACCTAAATGTCCATTCACAGATAAATGGATAAAGAAAATGTGGTATATACACACAATGAAATTTTGTTCAGCCTTAGAAAAGAACAAAATCCTGCTATATATAACAACGTGGAGGAGCCTGGATGATATTATGCTCAGTAAAATAAGCCAGTCACAGAATGACAAATACTGTATGATTCCACTATATGAGATATCTAAAATAGTATGTTAGAAAAAGTGGAATGGTGGTTGTCAGGAGATAGCAGGGAGGAAAAATAATATTCTCTTCAGAGGGTTTCAGTTATGCAAGATGAGTAAGTACTAGAGCTCTGCTGTACAATATTGTGCCAATAGTTAACCATACTGTATTGTGTATTTCAAATGTGTTAAGAGATCTCATGTTAAGTGTTCTTACCACAATAAAAATACGTAAGATTTTTTAAAAGACTCAGAAACATGGAGAAAAGGCAGACCAGCTAGAGACCTCAGGACCTAAGGAATGACATGGTGGTGAGGTTCCTGCATTTTCTTTTTACCTCATACATTACAGACTTAGAGCTAAAGAATCCAGTAATCCAGAAACACCAACTGGCACCAACAAAAAAATGCCCTAACAGAAGCCTGCTGTCTGTAACTAAAGGGTGAGGAAAAGGGCAGCTCAACAGGACAGAAAACTTAGATAACCTCTCTACTCCAACCAAACACCACAAGAAAAACTGTGGTTTCACCGCCATCTATACCAGCAAGGGCCAAGTGTAAATCCTGGATTTTCACCTTCACAAGGCACTCCAACACCCTGACAGGTGATGACGGGAGACCCAGTAGAGGGTGGGAACTTTTATCCCCACTGACCTGATAACAAAGTCCTCCCAACCAGCAGTGTCAGTGGAGACCATGTGAGGAACCCAGATTTCTACCCCCATTCAATATTAACAACATGTTATTCCACCTCCTCCCTAAGACAGTATCAGAGGAGGACAAGTAGAGACAGAACTTTCAATACCACCCAAGAATAAAAAGGTTAACCCCTGTGGTATAAGCAGAGACCATATAGGGACCCAGAATTCTTATCCTTGCCCAGCAGTAATGATAAGGCTGAGCGGGAAAGCTGGATTTCTATCTCCACCTGGAAGTAAGGAGGTTGGGTCTGCTCTTTTTCTGCTAGAGCAGAGTCACAGAAAGACAGCTAAAACAAAAGGTTCAAACAAGAGTCTCATAACATAATACAAAAGTATTCAGGCTATAATTAAAATCACTTATCATATTAAGGACCAAGGAGATCTCAAACTAAATGAAAAAAAAAAGACAACTGATAGATGCTAACATCAAGATGACAGAGATGGGCAAATTATCTGACAAAGATTTTTTAAAGCAGCCATAAAAATGGTTCAGTAAGCAATTATAAACACACTTGAAACAAATAAAAACATTGGAGTACCTCAGCAAAGAAATATTAATAGAAAGTTTCAGCAAGGAATTAGAAGACATAAAGAACCAAAAGGAGATTTTAGAACTAGAAAATGCAATAGCTGAAAATAAAAGGCTCAGTAGATCTGGCATTGGAGAAAAGAAATTTATTATAAATAAATAAACGATGAATAACAAAATCTCAGAGTATAGACTCCAAAGTTTAATGTATGAAACAGGGGAGAATCAATAAACTGAAATACAGAGTAATAAAAATTACCCAATGAACAACACTGAGAAAATACACTGCAAAAAATTAACAGAGTTTCAGGATTGTATAGAAATATACACAAATATCTAACATTTGTATTATCAGAGTTCTAGAAAGAGAAGAGAAAAAAAACAGAGCTAAAAATTACTCAAATAAATAATGAGTGAACATTTCCCAAAATTTAAGCAAGAGACATTAACCTACAAATTCAAGAAACTTATTGAACCTCAAACAAGATAAACCCAAAGAAATCCATGTCAAGGCACATCATAATTAAAATTGTAAAAACTAAAGAGAAAGAAAAAAATATTGATAGCCAAAGAAAACAATACATTGCCTACAAGGGAAAGAATAAACCAATCTGCATGATAGGATTTTTCATCAGAAATCACGGAAGCCAGAAGGAAGTGGTACGGTATTTTCTAAATGCTGAAAGTAAAAGGACTGTCAACCCCAAATCTTATACTCAGAAAAAGTATTCTTTAAGAGACTAGGTAAAACAAAGATATTCTCAGGTGAAAGAAAATTAAGAGAATTAGTTGCCAGTGAACCTATTAATGCCTAAAGGAAGTTCAGAAAGAAAAGGAAAAAATAACTTTGAAACTCACGAAGGAACAAAGAAAATAGCAAGCCCAAATATGAGCAAATATAATAGGCATTCCTTCTCTTACTGAGTTGTTCCTTGTTTGTTTGTTTGTCTGTTTTTTGAGACAGGGTCTCACTCTATCACCCAGGCTGCAGTACGGTGGTGAAGTCATGGCTCACTGCAGCCTTAACTTCCCAGGCTCAGGTGATCCTCCCATCTCAGTCTCTTGAGTAACTAGGACTACAGGAGTGCACCGCCGCGCCCAACTAATTTTTGTACTTTTGGTAGAGACAGGGTTTCGCCATGTTGCCCAGACTGGTCTCAAACTCTTGGACTCGAGCAATTCACTCACTCCAGCCTCCCAAAGTGCTGGGATTACAAATGTGAGCCACTGCACATAGTCCCCCTGTTTAGTTTTATAAATTATATTTAATGCTTGCAGCCAAAATGTTAACACTTTCTGATGTGGCTTTAATTGTATATAAAGGAAATATTTAAGACAATTATAAATGGGGGAGAATAAAGGGCATAAAAGAAGATAAAATTTCTATACTTCACTTGAACTGGTAAAATGATGACACCAATTGTATAATAAGTCATTAATATATAATGTAATACCTGAAGCAACCACTAAAGAAACTTATACAAAAAGATACACTCTAAAACACTATAGATAAAGCAAAATGACATTCAAAAAATAGGCAAAAGATTTGGATAAATATTTCAATAAACACATATGAATGGTGGCCAGGCACAGTGGCTCACACCTATCATCTCAGCATTTTCAGAGGCCAAGGCGGGGGACTGCTTGATATCAGGAGTTCAACACAGGGAGACCACATCTCTAAAAAAGATTTTTTTTTTTTTTAATTAGCCAGGCTGAGTGGCATGTGCCTGTGATCCCAGCTACTTGGGAAGCTGAGGTGGAAGAATTATTTGAGCCCAGGAGGTCTAGGCTGCAGTGTGCAGTGATTGAGCCACTGCACTCCAGCCTGGGTGATACAGCAAGACCCAGTCTCATAAAAAGATTATGAATGGCTAGTAAGCACGTGAAAATATGCTTGACAAAATTACTCATTAAGGAAATGAAAAACTAAAACCACAGTGAAATACCATTTCACACCTATTATAAAGTTATAATAATAAAATAATATCAAGTGTTGACAAGATGTGAAGAAACTAGAATCCTCATACATTGCTTGTGAAAAATGAAAATGTTATAGACACTTTGGAAAACAATTTGGACAGTTTAAGAGTTAAACATAAATTCACCATATAGCCTAGCAATTCTTCTCTTAGGAATCTCCCCAAGAGAAATAAAAGTGTATGTCCAGAGGGAAACATGTATACAAATGTTAATTTCAGTATTATTTGTAACAGCCCCAAATTGGAAACAATCAAATGTCCATGAGCCAATGGGCCACCAACAAAGTAAAGAATATCCATACAATATAATATAGATTTATTTAGCCATAAAAGAGGATGAACTACTGATACATACTACATAAATTAACCTTAGAAACCAGAAGTGTGATGTCACCAAAATGGCAGAGCAGAAGCAATCTGGCTTCATTCTCCCCTACCGAAAACCAAAAACAAATATCCGGTGCCAAGATTAACACCAGTAATATCCCAGGACTCATATCTGAAGCTGAAATGACTCCTGGGGGCACGGAGAAGTGAAAATCTCCAAGCAGATGGTAAGAGAAAAAGACTTCTATATCCACAACACCTCTCCACCCACCTGCCAGGTACCATGAGGAAGAGTTCCCCTGAAATCTTCATTTCTACAGTGGAAAAAGTGAGACCAGGCAGTCAGCCAGCTTCTCCACCATCTTGGGTTCCTTTATAGGAAAACTATTCCTGAATCAACCCAAAGGAAGTATTATGAGTGCCTATAGGCAATAAAACCCCTGAGGGCATCTAGCAACTAAAAGGGAGGTGGGACCAGCCACCCCAGGCCACAGAATTCTGCTCTGTATCTCAGCCAAAGGAGATACCAAATCAGAGTGGCTGTTCAGCAGTACCACACTGCAGGAAGGCACATGCCATGGCTCCACTCAGCGTGAACCTACAGACAGCCTTCCCACACAGCTAGAGTATCCCTTTTAAGACCTTCCCATTTGAGACATGCAGGACTCTGACCATTTGTGAAGCCAAGGCAAATCTGGGTTTAAAATACAATCTAGTGCCAAAAAGATGCAGTGATCTAGGGTTAACAGGACTCAACAGGCAAAGTACAAAAATCCTCTAAGCATATATAAGCTGGGAAGACCAAAACAAGCTAGACAGCAAAGACTGGAATAAATAACTAATGGTTCAATGCGAAGATATAGACATAACTCCACAAGGAAGAACAGCAAACTAGAAACCATGACCTCCTCAGAAGGACAGAGTAAAGAGCTACTGACTGATCTTAATAAAACAGCAATGTGTGAGCTCTCAGATCAAGAATCCACAATAGTGGTTTTAAGGAAATCTCATCAAAGACTGTAGAAAGAGACAAAGAAGGTCACCATATAATAATAAAAGGGCTGATCCAATAAGAGGATATAACAATTATACATATATACGTACACAACAACAGAGGACCCAAATATATAAAGCAAACATTAATAGACCTAAAGGGAGAGACAGACTGCAATGCAATCCTACTAGAGGACTTCAACACACCATTCTCAGTAATGGACAGATGATCCAGAAAGAAAATCAACGAAGAAACATCAAAGTTAAACTACACTCTAGACCAAATGAACCTGACATTTGCAGAACATTTCATCCAACTGCTGCAAATATACATTATTCTCATCAGCACATTGAACATTCTCCAGGACAGGCCATATGTCAGGCCACAAAAGAAGTCTCAACAAATTTTTAAAAGTCAAAATCATATGAGGTATTTTTCTGATCCCAATATAATAAAACTAAAAATCAATAACTAAGGAATTTTAGGAACTATGCAAACACTGAGACTGCTGGCAAGATGGCGGAATAGGAACAGCTCCAGTCTGCAGCTCCTAGCAAGACCAACACAGAAGGCGGGTGATTCCTGCATTTCCAACTGAGGTACCCTGCTCATCTCATTGGGACTGGTTAGGCAGTGGGTGCAGCCCATGGAGGACGAGCAGAAGCATCGCCTCACCCAGGAAGTGCAAGGAGCAGGGGGCGGTGGCGGGGGGGGGGGGGGGGAGCGCCCTCCTCCAGCCAAGGGAAGCCTTGAGAGACTGCTATCTGGCCCAGATACTATGGTTTCCCCATGGTTTTTGCAATCTACAGACCAGGAGATTCCTTCACGTGCCTACACCACCAGGGCCCTGGGTTTCAAGCATAAAACTGGACGGCTGTTTGGGCTGACACCAAGCTAGCTGCAGGAGTTTATTTTTGTACCCCAGAGGCACCTGGAATCCCAGCAAGACAGAACGGTTTACTCTCCTGGAAAGGGGGCCGAAGCCAGGGAACCAAGTGGTCTGGCTCAGCAGGACCCACTCCTATGGAGCCCAGCAAGCTAGGCTGGGTTGAAATCCTCGCTGCCAGCACAGCGGTCTGAAGTCCAACTGGAACAATCAAGCTTGGTGTGGGGAGGGGCATCCACTGTTACTGAGGCTTGAGTACCTCGGTTTTCCCCTGACAGCGCTAAAAAGGCCTGGAAGTTCGGACTGGGTAAAACTCAACACAGTGTGGCAAAGCGGCTGCAGCCAGACTACCTCTTTAGATTCCTCTTCACTGGGAAGGGCATCTCTGAAAGAAAGGCACCAGCCCCAGTCAAGGGGTTATAGATAAAACTCCCATCTTACTGGGACAGAGCACCTGGGGGAAGGGGCGGCTGTGGGCACAACTTCAGCAGACTTAAACGTTCCTGCCTGCTGGCTCTGAAGACAGCAGTGGATCCTGACAAGGAAGGCTCTCCCAGCACAGCACTCGAGCTCTGGTAAGGGACAGACTGCCTCCTCCACTGGGTCCCTGACTCCCATACCTCCTGACGGTGAGAGACCTCCCAACAGGGGTTGTCAGACACCTCATGCAGGAGAGCTCCAGCTGGCATCAGCCCAGTGCCCCTCTGGGACAAATCTTCCAGAAGAAGGAACAGCAGCAATCTTTGCTGTTCTGCAGCCTACACTGGTAATACCCAGGCAAATATGGTATGGAATGGACCTCCAGCAAACTGCAGCAGACCTGCAGAAGAGAGGCATAACTGTTAGAAGAAAAAGTAACAAACAGAAAGCAGTAACATTATCAACAAAAGGAACCCCATACAGAAACCCCATCCAAAGATCAAAGGTAGATAAATACATAAAGATGAGGAAAAACCAGCACAAAAATGCTGAAAATTCCAAAAACCAGAATGCCTTTTCTCCTCCAAATGATTGCAACTCCTCTCCAGCAAGGGCACAAAACTAGACAGAGAATGATTCTGATGATTTGACAGAAGTAGTCTTCAGAAGGTGGGTAACCACAAACTCCTCTGAGCTAAAGGAGCATGTTCTAACCCAATGCAAAGAAGCTAAGAGCCCTGACAAAAGGTTACAGGAACTGCTAATAGAACAACCAATTTAGAGAAGAACATAAATGACCTGATGGAGCTGAAAAACACAGCACAAGAACTTCATGAAACATACACAAGTATCAATAGCTGAATCAATCAAGCAGAAGAACGGATATCAGAGATTGAAGATCAACTTACTGAAATAAGGTGTGAAGACAAGATTAGAGAAAAAAGATTGAAAAGGAATGAATGAAGCCTCCAAAAAATATGGGACTGTGTGAAAAGACCAAACCTACAATTGATTAGGGACCCTGAAAGTGACAGAGAGAATGGAACCAAGTTGGAAAACACACTTCAGGATATTATCTGGGAGAACTTCCCCGATCTGGCAAGATAGGGCAATGTTCAATTTCAGGAAATACAGAGAATACCACTAAGATACTCCTCAAGAAGAGCAACCCTAAGGCACAAAACCATCAGATTCTCCAGGGTTGAAATGAAGGAAAAAAAGTTGGCCGAGAACAGTGTCTCACACCTGTAATCCCAGCACTCTGGGAGACCGAGGCAGGCAGATCATGAGGTCAGGAGATCACGACCATCCTGGCTAACACAGTGAAACCCCGTCTATACTTAAAAAATACAAAAACCTGGCGGGGTGTGGTGGCAGGCACCTGTAGTCCCAGCTATGTGGGAGGCTAAGGCAGGAGAATGGTGTGAACCCAGGAGGCAGAGCTTACAGTGAGTGGAGACGTGCCACTGCACTCCAGCCTGGGTGACAGAGCGAGACTCTGTCTCAGTAAAAAAATAAAATAAAATAAAAGTTAAGGGCAGCCAGAGAGAAAGGTCAGGTTACCTACAAAGGGAAGTCCATCCGACTAACAGCGGATATCTCTGCAGAAAACCTACAAGCCAGAAGAGAGTGGGAGCCAATACTCAACATTCTTAAAGAAAAGAATTTTCTAACCAGAATTTCATATCCAGCCAAACTAAGTTTTATAAGCGAAGGAGAAATAAAATCCTTACATATAAGCAAATGTTGAGGGATTTTGTCAACACCAGGCCTGCCTTGCAAGAGCTCCTGAAGGAAGCACTAAATATAGAAAGCAAAAACTGGTACCAGCCACTGCAAAAAAAAACACTTGTATATAAAGACCAATCACATTATGAAGAAACTGCATCAACTAATGTCCGAAATAACCAGCTAGCATCATGATGACAGGATGAAATTCACATATAACAATATTAACCTTAACTGTAAACAGGCTAAATTCCTCAATTAAAAGACACAGACTGGCAAATTAAGAGTCAAGAACCATCAGTGTACTGTATTCAGGAGACCCATCTCACATGCAAAGACACACATAGGCACAAAATAAAGGGATGGGGAAATATTTACCATGCAAATGGAAAGCAAAAAAAAAAAACCAGGGTTGCAATCCTAGTCTGTCATAAAACAGCCTTTAAACCAACAAAGATCAAAAATGACAAAGAAGGGATTAATGCAACAAGAGCAGCTAACTATCCTAAATATATACACACCCAATACAGGAGCACCCAGATTCATAAAGCAAGTTCTTTGAGACATACAAAGATACTTAGACTCCCACAGTGAAAGTGACAGACTTTAACACCCCACTGTCAATATTAGACAGCTCAAGGAGACAAAAATTAATAAGGATATTCAGGACTTGAACTCAGCTCTAGATCAAGCAGACCTAATAGACACCTACAGAACTCTCCACCCCAAATCAACAGAATATACATTCTTCTCAGCACTACATTGCACTTATTCTAAAATTAACCACATAATTGGAAGTAAAATACTCCTCAGCAAATGTAAAAGAATGGAAATCATAACAGTCTCTCAGACCACAGTGCAATCAAATTAGAACCCAGGATTAAGAAACTCACTCAAAACCAAACAACTACATGGAAACTGAACAACCTGCTCCTGAATGACTAATGGGTAAATAACGAAATGAAGGCAGAAATAAATAAGTTACTTGAAACAAATGAGAACAAAGACATAATGTACCAGAATCTCTGGGATGCAGCTAAAGCAGTGTTTAGAGGGAAATTCATAGCACTAAATATCCACAGGAGAAGCCAGGAAAGATCTAACATCGAAACCCTAACATCACAATTAAAAGAACTAGAGAAGCAAGAGCAAGCAAATTCAAATGCTATCAGAAGACAAGAAATAACTAAGATCAGAGAAAAACAGAAAGAGATAGAGACATGAAGAATACTTCAAAAAATCAATGAATCCAGAAGCTGGTTTTTTGAAATGATTAACAAAATAGATAGACTGCTAGCAAGACTAATAAAGAAGAAAACAGAAAAGAATCAAATAGACACAATAAAAAATGATAAAGGGGATATCAGCACTGACCCCACAGAAATACAAACTACCATCAGAGAATACTATAAACACCTCTACACAAATAAACTAGAAAATCTAGAAGAAATGGATAAATTCCTGGACACATATACCCTTCCAAGACTAAACCAGGAAGAAGTCGAATCCCTGAACAGACCAATAACAAGTTCTGAAAATGAGGCAGTAATTAATAACCCACCAACCAATAAGAGCCCAGGACCAGATTGATTCAGAGTTAAATTCTACCAGAGGTACAAGGAGGGGTTGGTAGCATTCCTTCTGAAACTATTCCAAACAATAGAAAAAGAAGGACTCTGCTCTAACTCATTTTTTGAAGCCAGCATCACCCTGATACCAAAACCAGGCAGAGACACAAAAAAAGAAAATTTCAGGCCAACATCTCTTATGAACATTGATGTGAAAATCCTCAGTAAAATACCAGCAAACAGAATCCAGCCACACATCAAAAAGCTTACCACCACAATTAAGTCAACTTCATCCCTGGGATGCAAGGCTGGTTCAACATATGCAAATCAATAAATGTAACCCATCACGTAAACAGAACCAATAACAAAAACCACATGATTATCTCAATAGATGCAGAAAAGGCCTTCAATAAAATTAAACACCCCTTCATGCTAAAAACTCTCAATAAACTAGGTACTGATGGAACATATCTCAAAATAATAAGAGCTATTTATGACAAACCCATAGCCAATATCATACTGAATGGGCAAAAGCTGGAAGCATTCCCTTTGACAACCAGCACAAGACAAGGATTCCCTCACTCACCACTCCTATTCAACATAGTATTGGAAGTTCTGGCCACAGCAATCAGGCAAGAGAAAGAAATAAATGGTATTCACATAGGAAGAGAGGAAGTTCAATTGTCTCTGTTTGCAGATGACATGATTGTATATTTAGAAAACCCCATCGTCTCAGCCCAAAATCTCAAGCTGATAAACAACTTCAGCAAGGTCTCAGGATACAAAATCAATGTGCAAAAATCACAAGCATTCCTATGCATCGAAAACAGGCAAGTGGACAACCAAATCATGAGTGAACTCCCATTCACAACTGCTACAAAGAGAATAAAATACCTAGGAATACAACTCACAAGGGAGGTGAAGGACCTCTTCAAGGAGAACTACAAACCACTGCTCAAGAAAATAAGAGAGGACACAAACAAATGGAAAAAAATTCCATGCTCATGGATAGGAATGATCAATATCATGAAAATGGCCATCCTGCCCAAAGTAATTTATAGATTCTATGCTATCCCCATCAAGCTACCATTGACTTTCTTCACAAGATTAAAAAACTACTTTAAATTTCATATGGAACCAAAAAAAAGCCTGTATAGCCAAGACTGTCCTAAGCAAAAAGAAGAAAGCTATAGGCATCGTGCTACCTGACTTCAAACTATACTAAAAGGCTACAGTAATCAAAACAGCAAACAGCATGGTACTGGTACCAGAACAGATATATAGACCAATGGAACAGAACAGAGGCCTCAAATAGCACCACACATTAACACCCATCTGATCTCCGGCAAACCTGACAGGAACAAGCAATGGGAAATGATTCCCTATTTAATAAATGGTGTTTGGAAAACTGACTAGCCATATGCAGAAAACTGAAATTGGAATCCTTCCTTACACCTAATAGAAAATGTAAATGTAAGATCTAAACCATAAAAACCCTAGAAGAAAACCTAGGCAATACCATTCAGGATATAGGCATGGGCAAAGCCTTTATGACTAAAACACCAAAAGCAACGGCAAGAAAAGCCAAAATTGACAAATGGGATCTAATTAAACTAAAGAACTTCTGCACAGCAAAAGAAACTATCATCAGAGTGAACAGGAAACCTACAGAATGGGAGAAAAATGTTGCAACCTATCCATCTGACAAAGGGCTAATATCCAGAATCTACAAAGCACTTAAACAAATTTACAAGAAAAAAACAAACCCATCAAAAAGTGGGTGAAGGATATGAACAGACACTTCTCAAAAGAAGAGATTTCACTTTGGGAGGCTGAGGTGGGCGGATCACAAGTTCAGGAGATCAAGACTATCCTGGCTAACACGGTGAAACCCTGTCTCTACTAAAAATACAAAAAATTAGTCAGGCATGGTGGCATGCACCTGTACTTAGGAGGTCCCAGCTACTCAGGAGGCTGAGGCAGGAGAATCACTTGAACCCAGGAGGCAAAGGCTGCAGTGAGCCAAGACCACGCCACTGCACTCTAGCCTGGGTGACAGAGTGAGACTTTGTCTCAAAAAAAAAAAGAAGGAGAAATTTATGCAGCCAACAAACATGAAAAAGAAAGCTTATCATCACTGGTCATTAAAGAAACATAAATCAAAACCACAATGAGATACCATGTCACACCAGTTAGAATGGTGATCATTAAAAAGTCAGGAAACAACAGATGCTGGAGAGGATGTGGAGAAATAGGAATGCTTTTACACTGTTGGTGGGAATGTAAATTAATTCAACCATTGTGGAAGACCGTATGGCGATTCCTCAAGGATCTAGAACCAGAAATACCATTTGACCCAGCAATCCCATTACTGGGTATATACCCAAAGGATTATAAATCATTCTACTATAAAGACACATGCATACATATGTTTACTGCAGTGTTGTTCACAATAGCAAAGACTTGGAACCAACCCAAATGCCCATCAGTGATAGACTGGATAAAGAAAATGTGGCACATATACACCATGGAATACTATACAGCCATAACAAAGAATGAATTTCTGTCCTTTGCAGGGACATGGATGAAGCTAGAAACCATCATCCTCAGTAAACGAAATGTGGGAACAGAAAACCAAACACCACATGTTCTCACTCATAAGTGGGAGTTGAATAATAAGAACAATTGGACACGGGGAGAGGAACTTCACACACTGGGGCCTGTTGGCAGGTGGAGGGCTAGTGGAGGGATAGCATTAGGAGAAATACCTAATGTAGATGACAGGTTGAAGGATGCAGCAAACCACCATAGCATGTGTATACCTATGTAACAAACCTGCACATTCTGCACATGTATCCCAGAACTTAAAGTATAATAATAATAGTCTATTTGCTTACAAACTGAACATAAAGGAACACTTTTTAAAAGAAATTGATTTACTAATATTGTCTTCAATAAATCCAGACACTTCGCCACTTACATCCATCAGAAATGACAAATGACAATGTAGCTTTTAACATAAGTCTCATCATGTAAGTATAAAAGGAAATCTCTTGCTTTGGACTAATCTTTGCTCATCTGGGGAATTTTTTGGAAAGAAACAAAAACCTTGTTTTTTTTTAGCATATGCATAAACAGAACAAAATAAAAACAGCAAGCTTTAATATCTTTCATTTCTCATTTTAATCTTGCTAAAAAATATGTAATCATTTGTATAAAAATATTGCAAGCAAAAAAAGGGTATTGTAGTAATAGTTGTACAACTCAATAAATTTAATAAAAATCAATGGATGAGTGAATTTTACGTACATAAATTATACCTTGATAAAGTTGTTTTTAAAAGTTCTAAATCAAAGGTGAACCAAACGAGTATTTCATTCAAAGAAGTCCATTAAAAAAAAAAAAAAAAAACATATCACCCATCAATTCCTAATCAATGTTGCTAATTACCTATTTGATCTCTACATTATCATTATTACCATATATTTATGGATCACTTTTCAGTTTGCAAAATTCACATGACAACTCTGTGAGGTAAACACCTTAGCTATTATTACTCTGATATAGCAAGTTTTTAAAAACTGGCAACTGATTTGCCTAAGAGTCACAGGACTATTCCATCCAAAAGCAAGCCCAGTTCTGTTGAACCTAATTCTTCTCAATCAGCACTGCTCTTCCCTCTAAATCATTTTAAAACAAATTTCCTACCTACCATTGCATTCAGGAAAACTTTGCTCCTTGGCGAGAGTACTTATAAAGTCATCTAACTCCACCATTCCATTCTCTGTTTTTTAAAAAAAAGTTTAGATTATACATTCTGGTGTATTTTTGCATACAGGTAAATTTGCATTTTAACACAACTATTTTTAAAATGTACTTGATCCTTCATTTCATCATCCTATTTCTCCTTCATGTCATGTCTCTTATAATTCTTTCTAGATTAGGTCAGTTCATTTGGACAATTATTGAGAGCATACTAGTGCCAAGAACCATGCTAGGCACCGAGAACACAAAAATAAGAAAGACACAGTCCCTGCTTTTTCAATATCTATTACATGCAAAGGACTGAGTTAGATACTAATTTCTTAACAGATCTAGGAAAAAAGAAACTTGTCCATATAGACAGACCACGAGAGAGTTAAGGAGTCTATTTCATATCATCTTGAAAACCCACTCAATATGCTATCCATTAAGACACCTTAACAATACTAATCAGCCCTGACAAAACCAAGTATCCCCATCTCTATCTCCCTAGTATCCATGTGGTCCAAAGTTTTACCTATGTTTAGATATAAACCCTCACAGTGATCACGTCAATGCTGATAAGCAGCAAAAAGGGCTCAATAATTTTAGTGCCACCCACTCTTTATATAATTTTTAAGTGAATCTTCTTTCTGATTTACCTTAGCTAAGAAATTGTGCCCAGATTCTGAGGATTCACTTTTAATGTTATTCTCAAATCAGTCTTTCCCCAAAATGTCACCTCTTTCCTCTCCTCAACTGAACTTCTGTTGTGGAAAATTCTTAGTCACTAATAAAAATAACTTCTCTAGTATAAAAACCCTTCCTAGAAACTTAAACTCTGCTTTTAACTTAGGCTGGCAACTGGGATATGCCACTCAACATCTAAATGTTAACTGCTAAGCATACCTGGCTCTAACTTCCCCCATATTTTGTAATCTCCAATTATTAATCTTTGGATCCTTGGGTTATTTGCGTAGAGATTTCCATACCCCTTAGATATTGCAGTCTTACTGTCTGAACCTCGCTACAACTAGATCAGTCTCCCCATCACCACCCTACTATTAATAGGCACAGCTAGGGATAGTGATGAAGAGCTTTACTGAAATGATCTGGAAATATGAAAGGCCTACATGCTCCAAACCAATCCATGTGGTCAGAACTTACAGGATTTTTTTTTTTTTTTTTACTATTTTCCATTTTTATATCTGAATTTTCTTTAGAATGACCCATTCCTTATTTCTAATTGAGAGGAATTCCTCCAATATTTAATACTATCCCATAAAAATATCTAACTTTCTCAGAAACTTTAATGTTATCAGTCTCTCACCATTTCTACTAGTGTCTGTCACAATCTTCTGGAATTCTTTATCTAATAAAGTAATTCCTATTGAAGGCAAAATAGACTGAAGTCCTTCTGCTGAAATGTAATTTTCTTGAAGTCTACTGATAGCTTCACAGAAGTTTTCTAAATACACAAAATGTAGAGAATTATTAAGCAACAGAATTCTTGTGTCAAAAGCAACAATTAATACTGAAAATCTGTAGAAATTAAAGAAGTTTTATCTATTTTATATTACCTTATAGATTTTATAGGACTGCTTTTCTTTCCATATATCTGTTGTATAACATTATATTTAATCTTTCTCTTATAGCTCAAACACAGAACTGTCTTAACATTCTATAAACATGTATAATCTACTTGTTTGGGGGAACAGCCTGTTCCAGTGGCCCAGCCAATGCTGCTCGCTTCTGATTAAAATAAAATTCATGGGGCCAGGTATGGTGGCTCCTGCCTGTAATCACAGCACTGCGGGAGGCCAAGGCAGGTGGGTCACTTGAGGTCAAGAGTTCGAGACCCGCCTGGCCAACATGGTGAAACCCTGTCTCTACTAAAAATACAACAATTAGCTGGGCATGATGGCGCATGTGTGTACTCCCAGCTACTCAAGAGGCTGAGGCAGGAAGATCACTTGAACCCAGGAGGCAGAGGTTGCAGTGCACTGAGATCGCACTCTAGCCTGAGTGTGTGTGTGTGTGTGTTTGTATGTGTGTGTGTAAAATTAATGAGTCCAAGAAATAAAAACACCACAGTGTTTTGTTTAAATTGAAGAATTCCAAGCAAAAATGTAGAGTTCTTCACCCTCCCATTAATTTACTCTACCATGTTTTCAGTTCATAACCTTCAAAAAATAAAGTCTTAGAAGCAAATACACGTAGACGTCACGTGCTTCTTACTATGATGCACTGAGATGGTTACAATATCATTTCTGAGGTAATCTGACCAAAAATGCATAACCTGAATTTATTCATGAAGGAATAAAACAAAAATCCAAAATGAAGGGTATTATACAAGACAACTAGTCAATACTTCAAAAGTGTCAAGGTCATGAAAGATTGAAGAAGCATCCGGGATTGATGGAGACTAAGGAAAAGTGACAACTAAATGTAGTGGGTAATTCTGGATTAGATTCTGGAATTCAAAAAGAACATTCATGGAAAAACTGACAAAATTTGAATAAGGTCTGTAGATCAGTAAGCAGTATTGCATCAGTGTTAATTTCCTGGTTTAGATCATGTACTGATGGAAATGTTTGTACTACTTTTGTGACTCTTAAGAAAGTAAAATTATTTAAAAGTGAAAAGTTAGAATTTTTAATGTAAATCATACAGGCAGTCATATTCCATAAAATTCCAATTACCATCAATTTGTTTCAGGAAGTTATGCCAGATGAACTATTTCATACTTCTCTATATTCAGAACATTAAATATGGCAGTGGTAGGTGACATCATTTTATTTTAGTGACATGAGAAAGGTAAAATACACTTTCTTCTGACAGCCTCTTCTACCCACGTCTGTCTGCTATTTCACTATTCCTTTAACCCAAGGTTTTAATTCTTATTGAAATAAAAATAACTCTCAGAAATACAAATGTGGCACAAAGTAGCAGCAGTGCCTTGGTAAAGGAACCAGAAACAGGATGATCATCACTGTGCCTCCTTAATAGATCACATTCCTTTTTTCCATTGAGTTATTTGAATTTGCACTAAGGTATGAATCACAAATTTTTCACTAAACAATCATTTTATCTATTACATTAAATACTAAATGTGATATGAAAGTCAGTGAGTTTTTAAAAGAGAATAAATAAATATGACTTAAGCAACTTCAGCAGAGGACTACAAGAAATATTTAATTGGGTTCCATACACACTGCTTCTGTGATGAAAGTAATACAGAGAGAGAAAATATATTGGTTGGGAAACCATTGCTTATCTTTGAGAAAAATCATAAAGACTTGAAGACCTAGATATACAGTATTATTTTTTCCTGATATTCTCCGTCCATAAGAGATAATACCTGAAGTACTATATTATATATTTAAATTACAGCACTCTAAGCAAAAATTTCACATAGATTTCCACTTGTTTAAATATTTAATAAATTACAAAATAAACATTTCCAAAAGAAGCCAGGCCTTCTACTTTCCAGGGAATATTAATGACTCCAATTAATCACTGAATAAGTTTCTCAGGAAAAGTTAAACTCCTCCCTAAAGAGGACATCTGAAAAGGAATTATCATCAAAATCACAATATTATATCCATTGGTCTATGTGTCAGAAGTGGCAGGCCAGACTTGGCGGCTCATGCCTGTAATCGCAGATCCTTGGGAGGCCAAGACGGGAGCACTATTTGGGGCCAGGAGTTCAAGACCAGCCTTGGGAGCACAGTGGGATCCCAACTCTACGGAAAAAAAAAAAAAAAAAGCTAGCTGGTTGTGGGGGCATGTGCCTATGCTCCCAGCTACATGGGAGGCTGAAGAGGTAGGAGGATCACTTGAAAACAAAAGGTCAAGGCTGCAGTGAGCTAGGATCACGCCACTACACTCTAGCCTGGGTGACAGAGTGAGATTGTGACTCAAAAAATAAAGAATAAACAAACATATAATTCAGTGGCATTAATCACATTTACAAAGTTGTACCACCATCACTACTGTACGTTTCCAGAATTTTTGCATAGGCATGGTGGTTCACACCTGTGGATCCCAGCACTTTGGGAGGCCAATGCAGGAGGATTGCTTGAGGCCAGGGGTTTGAGACCAACCTGGGCAACCCTGTCTCTATAAATAATTTTAAAATTAAAAAAAAAAAAGAAGTAGTGGTTACCCAGGGTGTTAACAATTGAAATGCTTACAACTATCTAATAATTGATTCATTCTCTTCATTTCTGTGATGACTGAAGAACTCAAGAAGCTAGATTTATACTTACCCAGAGTATTAATTGCAGTTTTTTCTGTAGACGAAACCTGTTTTAGGAGGCTGGAACGCTTTCTTATAGCTGGCTTCTGAAGTTTTGGGATACTAGAAATATCACTTTTATCTAGAGACTTACTGAGGCTTGTACTACTCTTCAAGCTTTGTGGTTTAGACTTTGAGTCATGCATTTCACCCTTCTCTGAATGTTTTTTAAAGTTTATGCCATTCTTTGAATATGGTTCTTGTACTCCTACATTACTGCTGCTGACCCCACCCAGAAATTTTCTTATTTGCCAAGTATTTTTTGATCTTTTAGATTCAAGGTCATCATTCTCCATAATTTTGCTATAATATTGGTTGCTTTTGTTATTTAACTTTTTGGATATTGAAGGTTCAGGGAGTTTGGAAGACAAACTGTTTTTCTTCTTATATTTTAGATAGCATCCTGCTATACTTGATAACTTTCTGTCTGAAGTAATTTCATCCAAAGGTGATCCTTCTGTAATTGCTAAATAAGACAAATATACAATTATTTCATTTACCTGTATAATCTGCAACACATTTCAAAACTAACAACTAAGTCCTCATGAAAACTGTTCAAGAAATTATTAGTTGCTTAAACATATAAAACAAACCAAAAAATTAAAGAACTGACAGTCAAAAGATTGGACCATTAACTAGGTCAAATATAATGTGCTGCTTTAATATGTTTACATATTCCCATCCAAAGCTATTTAAAGTTACACTGAAACTAAAACGATAGGCTAATGAAGCATATGGTTCTCATTCCCCACTCTTTCCCAATTGACAAAGATAATAGACTAATAAGCTAATACAGACAGATATTCCTTACTTATAAAAGTGCAGAACTATGAGGAAAGAGGAGATTTGATTTATAAAATTAGAACTTAAGTAATTACTCTCCTAAATATTCTTGGTATTTGTGGAGGAAAAAGTAACTTCATATATAAAACAACAGCTTTAGAAAAATATTAACACAATGCCCCAAACTGGGACTTCATTTACAAAATTTATCTGATGTTTCAGAATCTTATCTTACATTTGAATAACACATTTTAAAGCACTTCAAATGTTATAACATTTGATCCTCAAAACAACTCTATGAGACTGTCAAGCAGCAGCAGTATAATCTCAACTATGAATAAATTTTGCCTAGAGGAAATAAAAAAGTTTCTTATCTTAGACTCTATGGGAATGAACAATTGAAAATAAGTAAATGAAAATATTTGAATATTAAAGTCTGAAAATACTTAAAGATGGTGCTATATATGTATATCTCTAAGTGCACTATCTAACAGATAAATAAGTAGTGAGCAGGTAAAAATATAATCTTTGACACTTCTGATTTAGGCTTTTGGACCACACCAAACAGCCTGCCCAGAATCTCTGATTCTGACTGATTAGGGCTTTCCCAGTCCTTCAAATGCAGAGACATCAACATAAGGCAATAAGAAACATGAAAAATCCAGGAGACATACTACTACCAAAAGAGCACAATAATCTCCTGATAGCTGACCCCAGAAAAATGAAGATATAGAAACTTCCTGACAGAATTCAAACTAATTGTCTAGAGAAAGTTCAGGGAATAAAATTAATGACATACAGAGAAAAAAATTCAATGAAATCAGGAAAACAATAAATGACCAAAAATAGAATTGTACAGAGACACTGAAATTACACAAAAGAAAATAAATAAACAAAAATAAAGAGTTGAAAAGTGTAATGAAAGAAATGGAAAATACAATAGAGAACATCAGCAACATAACTGATCAAGTACAAGAATGAATCTGTGAACCTGAAGACAAATTATTTGAAAATACATAGTCTGAGGAGAATAAAAGAAAAATAATGAAAAATAATGGGGAAAGCTTACAGGATTTATGTAAGCATCCAAAGAGAAAATGGTCAAGTTATAAGAGTTTATGAAGGAGAAGAGAAAGACAAAAGAGTAGAAAACTTACATAAACAAGAACAGAAAAGAATCCAAATTTGGGCAAATATGTAAATATCCAGGTACAGGAAGGCCAAATGCCTCCAATCAGATGAATTCAAACAAGAGTACATCAAGACATATTATAATCAAACTGTCAAATATCAAGTACAAAAGGGAGATTCTGAAAATAGCAAGAGAAAAGTAAATAACATATACGTTCCAATAAGGAGAGCAAATTTCTCAGCAGACACCTTATGGGTTCATAGAGAATGGAAAATATATTCAGAGTACTGAAGGAAATAAACTGCTAACCAATAATACTGTACCTAGAAAAACTGTCCTTCAGAAATGATAAAGACTTTCCCAGACAAAAGCTGACAGAGTTCATCCCCTAGATTTGTCTTATGTGAAATGTCAAAAAGAGTTCTTCAAGCCAAAAGAAAAAGATGCTGTTTAGTAACACAAAAACATATAAATGTGTAAAACTCACTGGTAAAGGTAAGTACACCAAGTCAGAATACACTAATACTGTAATGGTGGTGTGCACTTCACTTACATAGTATGAAGGTTAAAAATAATAAAAGCTGGCTGGGCGCTGTGGCTCACACCTGTAATCCCAGCACTTTGGAAGGCCGAGGCGGGTGGATCCCGAGGTCAACAGATCGAGACCATCCTGGCTAACACGGTGAAACCCCGTCTCCACTAAAAATACAAAAAATTAGCCGGGCATGGTGGCCGGCGCCTGTAGTCCCAGCTACTCCGCAGGCTGAGGCAGGAGAATGGCGTGAACCTGGGAGGCTGAGCATGCAGTGAGCAGAGATTGTGCCACTGCACTCCAGCCTGGGCGACAGAGCGAGACTCCGTATCAATAACAAAATAATAATAATAATAATAATAATAATAATAACTACAATGATTTGTTTAGGGAGACAATATAAAAATCTGTAAATTGTGACATCAAAAATTATAAATGCAGAAGGAGAGATGAGGTAAAAGCATAGTTTGTTTATGTAAGCAAAGCTAACTTGCTATCAGCTTAAAATTGCCTGTCATAACTACAAGATATTTTGTAAGCTTCAGAGTAGCCACAAATCAAAAACCTACAGTAAATAAAAGATAAAAAGGAAATAAATCAATAGAGAAAAATCAATCACAAAAGAAGAGAAAAATAAGGAAACAAAGGATCTATTAAACAAGCAGAAAACAATTAACAAAATGGCAGTAGTAAAATCCTTCCATATCAATAATTACCTTGAATGTAAATGAATTAAAATCTCCAAATAAAAGATATAAAGTGCCATGTGGAACTGTGAGTCAGTTAAATGTCTTTCCTTTATAAATTACCCAGTCTCGGGTATGTATTTATTAACAGCATAAGAAAAGACTAATACAGCAACCGAAACAGTATGTATAAAAATAGACATAGAAGCCGGGCATACCTTGTTGATTCTGGGTAGCCGAGCGCGTGGCGCGAGCGTCAAGCCAGACAGCAGCCGGCGCGCCTTCTCCTCGGCGTCGGCCACCGCCACCTCCCAGAACCTCCTCGTGCCCTCGCGTGCCAGGCCCGTGGAGGCCGGGATC
>NC_045449.1:55692578-55734652 GCF_002776525.5 Piliocolobus tephrosceles | reverse complement strand
AGAAGAAAGTAGAGAGGCTGACAATGCAAGTTTCTCCCTTACAGAGAGAGCCATTTACAATTGCACAAGGAAAGGGGCATAAACTTTGTGAAATTGAGAGGATACATTTTTTTCTAAGTAAGAAGAAAACCAATGAACTTAGAAATCTACACAAACTGCTTTACAACAGGCCAGGCACTAAGAATGTGGGTCAGTTCAGTGGCTTTCCATTTGAAAAAGGAAGTGTCCAATACAAAAAGAAGTAAGAAATGTTGAAAAAATTTAGAAATGCCATGTTAAAGAGCATCTGTGAGGTTCTTGATTTGGAGAGATCAGGTGTAAATAGTGAACTAGTGAAGAGGATCTTGAATTTCTTAACGCATCCAAAACCTTCTGGCAAACCATTGCCAAAATCTAAAAAAAACTTATAGCAAAGGCAGTAAAAAGGAACGGAACAGTTCTGGAATGGCAAGAAAGGCTAAGCGAACCAAACATCCTGAAATTCTATCAGATGAATCTAGTAGTGATGAAGATGAAAAGAAAAACAAGGAAGAGTCTTCAGATGATGAAGATAAAGAAAGTGAAGAGGAGCCACCAAAAAAGACAGCCAAAAGAGGAAAACCTAAACAGAAAGCTACTTCTAAAAGTAAAAAATCTGTGAAAAGTGCCAATGTTAAGAAAGCAGATGGCGGCAGCACCAAGAAGAATCAAAACAGTTCCAAAAAAGAAAATGAGTCTGAGGACAGTTCAGATGATGAACCTTTAATTAAAAAGTTGAAGAAACCCCCTACAGATGAAGAATTAAAGGAAACAATAAAGAAATTACTGGCCAGTGCTAACTTGGAAGAAGTCACAATGAAACAGATTTGCAAAAAGGTCTATGAAAATTATCCTACTTATGATTTAACTGAAAGAAAAGATTTCATAAAAACAGCTAATGTAAAAGAGCTAATTTCTTGAGATAGAGGACAGAGAAGATGACTCGTTCCCATAGATTCGAAGATCTGATTTATACCATTATACCAGCAAAGAGAATGTATTTCCTTTTCTAAATCCTTTTTAAGCAAAGTTAGAACTTACTGCTGACCTTTTTATCTTGAGTGTTATGTGAATTTGAGTTTGCTATTTTAAATTGCATTTCTATGCCATTTTTAGTTAAAATCTTGCATGGCATTAATTGTTCCTTGCTTTTATAGTTGTATTTTGTACATTTTGGGTTTCTTTATATAAGGTCATAGACTCTTGAACTGTCGTGGTTTTTAGTCTACTTAATATTAGCTTGCTTAAGGCATACTTTTAATCAAGTGGAACAAAAACTATTATGACTGGGATTTATACACGCAGAGATTGCAGTATTTAGTATATGAAATATTTTGAATACACATCTCTGTCAGTGTGAAAATTCAGCGGCAGTGTGTCCATCACATTAAAATATACAAGCTACAGTTGTCCAGATGACTGAATTGGAACTTTTCTCCTGCATGTGTATATATGTCAGATTTTAGCATGACAAAAGTGACAGATGTTATTTTTGTATTTTTAAAAAACAATTTGTTGTATATAAAGGTTTTTTTATTTCTTTTGTGCAGACCACTTTTTAAACTCACATAGGTAGGTATCTTTACAGTTGTAGACTATGGAATGTCAGTGTTCAGCCAGACAGTATAATGGAGCAGGGAAAGTCAATTCAGTGATGAAACACTGAAGGAACAGTTATCCTGCTTTGCTCGAAAGTGTCATCAATTTGTAATTTTAGTATTAACTCTGTAAAAGTGTCTGTAGGTACATTTTATATTAAGGACAGACCAAAAATCAACATATCAAAGCTTCCAAAACTTTGGGAAAGGGTGGGATTAAGTACAAGCACACTTGGCTTATAGTAAATGAACCAATTTTTATTAACTGCTTTTGCCCATAAAAAATGCTGATATTTACCAGAAACCTAGCCACCTTCATGATTACGATTAAAGTACCAGATTATAATGCCAGAATATAATGTGCAAGTAATCGTGAATATCTCTGACAAAGTGTGTCTCAAAAATAATATACTTTTACATTAAAGAAATTTAATGTTTCTCTGGAGTTGGGGCTCTGGCTTTTAAAGTTTGGCTAATCAGTATTGATTCTAGATGGTCAACATAAGGGACCACTCCTGAATGAGACGAATTTTGTCTTTCAATTTACTGTCTTAAATCAGTTTATTAAATCTGAATTTTAAAACATGCTGCTTATGACAGAATGACACATTTGATGTACCAATTGAGTGTTGAAAAATATCTTTGCATCATAGAACAGAAATATATATGTTGAATGTTAACAGGTATTTTCACAGGTTTGACTTGTTTGATAGTTATTCAGACACTAGGGAAAGGTAAATAGAAGTGAACAAAATAAGCAACTAAATGAGACCTAATAATTGGCCTTTGATTTTAAATATTTAATTTGTTCTTATAAATCTTGTCAATAAAATTAATCTAAAAAAAAAAAAAGCCGGGCACAGTGGTTCACACCTGTAATCCCAGCACTTTGGGAGGCTGAGGCAGGTGGATCACCTGAGGTCAGAAGTTCAAGACCAGCCTGACCAATATGTTGAAACCCCGTCTCCACTAAAAAGACAAAAATTAGCCAAGCATGGTCATGCATGCCTGTAATCCCAGCTACTCAAGAGACTGAGGCAGGAGAATCGCTTGAACCCAGGAGGCAGAGGTTGCAGTGAGCTGAGATCGCACCACTGCTCTCCAGCCTGGGTGACACAGCATGACGCCATCTCAAAAAAAATGGACACAGAGACCAATGGAACAGAATAAAGAACCCAGAAATAAAGTCACATATTTACACCCAACTGATCAACTGTTAGCAACAAAGCCAACAAAGCAGTCAAGAATGTACACTGAGGAAAGGATACCCTCTTCAATAAATGGTGCTGGGAAAAGTGGATAACCATATGCAGAAGAATGAAACTAAACCCCTATCTCTCATCATATACAAAAAACAACTCAAGCTGGATTAAAAACTTAAACATAAGACCTGAAACTAAAAAACTGTTTGATGATAACATAGGGAGAAGTCTAAGGACATTGGTCTAGGAAAGATTTTATGACTAAGATCTCAAAAGCACCAGCAACAAAAACAAAAATAGACAAATGAGACTATATTAAACCAAAAAGCTTCGCACAGCAAAAGAAATAACAGAATAAAGAGACAACCTCTTGAATGGGAGAAAATATTTGCAAACTATTCATCTGAGAAGGGATTAATATCCAGAATTTATAAGGAATTCAAACAACTCAACAGTTAAAAAAAAAAAAAAAAAAAAAACCTTAAAAACTGGGCAAAGAGCCAGACGTGGTGGCTCACGCCTGTAATCTCAGCACTGTGGGAGGCTGAGGCAGGTGGATCACCTGAGGTCAGGAGTTCAAGATCAGCCTGACCAACATGGTGAAACCCTCTCTCTACTAAAAATACAAAACTAGCTGGGCATGGTGGCATATGCCTGTAATCTCAGCTACTTGGGAGGCTGAGGCAGGAGAATCACTTGAGCTCAGGAGGCAAAGGTTGCAGTGAGCCAAGATCGCACCACTGCACTCCAGCCTGGGCAACAAGAGCAAAACCCCATCTCTAAATAAATAAATAAATAAATAAATAAATAAATAAACAAACAAACAAACAAACTGGGCAAAGAACATGCATAGACATTTCTAAAAAGAAGACATGTAAATAGCATTTTGAGTATTATATTTTATCTCCCTGATTTAAGAGGGTAAATTATTCAGAGGTTTTCAAAATCCTTTATAAAATAAAACTTATAAATTAAGATTTAATGTAAAGACTTTAATTATAAATTAATTATAAATTATAATTTAAAAACTTGTCATAGCAACAAGAGCTCACTTACAAACATCCTCATACTGTTCCTGTAGCTCATTCAAAATAAATATAATATCCCCAATATCCACCATGTGGTTACCTGTAATAGAATAAGTTCAAATACTGTATTTACTTTTGAACACAGATATATCTGCCATCCTATTCTAACATGAAAACAACACAGAATGTGTGGCAAGTAGGAACAAAGAGCCAACTATTACAACTTTTGAACAGAATCTGAAATCATGAATTGATAACTCAGTACACACTAAAACATAAGAGTAAGGCCATGGTCTTTTCTCCTTAATAAAAGAGTTTTTCATCAAAAGAAATAGTCATATTTTAAGCTCTCATGCAAATCAGGATATTTTTTCATTTTACATGTTTTTTAGAGTTTATTACAGGTATTTACTCACTCTTTTGACTGCATTTCTAGATTGTGAACTCCTCAAGAACAGAGGATGTGTTTTTCATTTGTTTCCCCAATGCCTCGCAAAGTACCTACTTCTTATCACTAAAAATTATTTTTGACTGAACAAAATATACAGAAGGCAATAAAAAACAATGCAATTCTACATAGTGAATAGCAGACAATGATTTAATTTGTACCTTCTCCGTGTCCAGCACTCTCATAACTTCCCACTATTCCTGCCCCTGCCCGTCGAAGACCATTTTTCTTCTTGGATAATGCATGAATGAGGATGTGTTCAGATGCAGTGACCTTGAATAATGTCATTTCAATTGTGCACAGAGGTAGAAAACACTTTGCTCAATAATTCTTGCCTCCAAATATTTGATTTTGCTTGCCATCCAAGATGAAAAAGACTGAAAATTTACTTATCTATCTATAATAGTGATGGGTTTTTTCTTCAGTCTATTCATAAAAAATCAACTGTTCAATAATATGCATAAGTGAAAACTCTGAGAGGAAGAAGCAAATTTTTATTGTTTTCCACAGACAGGAAGATAAGTTTATTTTACTGTCCAATTATTTCATTTAAAAAGTTTACTGTTTGATAAAATAAACTTTTGGTATCATAGAAACCTTTCAACATCTACAATGACATATTATTACTATGCACAACTTCAAAAACAAATGCCTCCAGCTCCAAGTAAAGTGATGTTGAACATCCTGACTATAGTTCAGCTGTAGGAAATTTCCTGGATTGCCAATGGTTTCCTTGCCTTGGAAAAAAATACACAATTGAAAAATATAAATAAGACCTTCAATGAGTTGAGAATAATAAAAATGCTATCTGAAGTTCAGTCATCTAGATCTCAGGAAGTTTGCAGTAGCTATAAGAGTTCAACAAGCAAAATAAAACCCTGTGGATATTTAAACTTCAGTCATCCAGGAGGTCCTATAGGTTCACAGTTGGTCTATCAAAAATAAAAGCTATTCCTATTGTGGTAGAACTTGGTATCAGGTTCATATACCATTTTTCACCAGCTCATGAACTCCATTCTCATCGATGATTAAAGATGCATGGAATTCTACATCTGTACATAACTTTCTATTCCTTCCTCAGCATTAAAGATAAGAGGAGAGATTTCACACTGGATTGGTAAATCATTGGCATCCTTTAAGTGGGAAATTGCTGGAAGACGAGAGCCATTTTCATCTATAAAGTGATCCCTGCATTGAGAACCCAGCAATAATGAAAGTGTGCCTTGCGGTAGTAAAATTGTCTTTCCCATTCTGACTGTCAGCATTCTTTAGTGTGGAAAAGTCATCTTCCCATAATATTTCATAAACCACAAACTTCTTTGCGAACTAGAAGATGTCAAAGACAAATTTTTCCATACTGATTCCACTGGGTTTATCTGGTTTAATTAAGTGCTGTTGGGTATCCACATAAGGAATCTTCTTTTGAGCCACATGGTGCTGCAACTGAGGTTCATAAACATTGACAACATCCTCAGAAATGGTACAGTGAATAAATGGTTGGCAATATTCTCCACATTGAACAGCAGTCATCCATTTGAGCTTCATTTTTGAGCTGTTGCCAGGGAAACATCACTATACTCTACCACCTGGTAAACTCCATCCACTCCGCAAACCACTCCAACCGGTTCTGCAGGGTTTGTTTTCTCTACCACCTTTGCTCCACAGTCTGCTCCTTTCTGAATGCAAAATCCAATGAACCATGGGTCTGCCACTTTTACTAATATGTTGTCAACACAATAGACATGAATGCTCCAAATGCCTCTTTGCACCATATCCTCCACAATATGCTAGGCTGCAAGAGCCCAATAAAGACCACCATTCTCATGTGGAGCAACAGAAACTTTGTTCTTCTCTTCCAAAATAATTTGCCCATCAAAACTCATGGCAGGGAGCATTCCTTGCTGAAAAAAAAGATTATATTTTCTTTTCTTTTTAAACCAAAGTACTTGTGCTTGGTGAAGAACTCCTTGTAGATTCCGCTGTTCTGCCACTGATCATTATATGGAATAATGCATTTGTTGCCATAATATTTTTCAGCTAACTATTGTAGCTTCAGGATATGCTTTGCTTGAATCTGAAAAAGTGTCTTATGGGATGGCAAACCAACATCATACATCCCCTTTGAATATGCAACGAGTCTAGTCCCCTGTCCACCAACTAGAAAAACTGTTACTTTGTTCTGAGAAATCTGGAAAAGTTCTTTGCTTTCTCAGGCCTGGAGCTGATCTAGCTTCCCTGTAGCACTGCCCAGTACCTCTTGAGGGACAAGTTCCATTCACGCATCCACCTTTTCTTGAAGAGAGGACTGGTTAAATCCTTCAATGGCCTTTTGGAAAAAGAAGTTCAGTTCCTCAAAGTTGAAGGCCTAGATCTCTGCATAAAGTTCTACCTGTTGGGCTTCTTCAAGCTCACTCCAGAAACATAGTGGGTGTTCTTGCTCAGCTTTGGACAACCTGAGTTTGAGGTCATTAGTGTTCATAATGCTGTGATAGCCAAGCTTTGTGAAAATAGGGGTGCAATGTATGTACCTACAAAGCTTCCTCAGTGCGACCACAGCTCCACCCGGCTCCTTCTGCGCTGGCGTCCTGCATCCCCTCTGAATATATACCCTCATCCTGGGCCATGGCGGCTGGGTGGGGCAGGCCGGGACCAGGGCCAAGGGGAGTGGCCCAGCCACCCTGCCCCTCTTGCCGCGACGAGAAGCAAATATTTAAATCAAAGAATAGTATCATTTTGGTGTTGGATCTACCTGATTCACTCTGATTCTCTGAAAATTGGTAAACTATGTATTTCAGGTGCAGGCTTTTAAATCCCTGCAAAGCAAGTACTATGTGTTTGAACCAATCAAAGAAATGCTAGACAAAATTGGTGCTAAATTGCCTTCTGATTAGAGATTGCTTCCTACATTCTAGTTTCTTATTTTCTTGGTATTTATCCTCATCCTGGTTTTGATTATAGTTCTAACACTTCCCATAACCTCCCCCAGTAACTGGCACTTACGGTAGATTGATTGCATGTCCCATGTTCTTAGATCATAGCTTAAGTCCTAAGACAACTCAAAGCTTCTTCAACCCACAAGCTCTTGAATCTGATCACTAAAAAGTATTCTGTTAGACCATACATGTATTAATCCAGTGGAAAAGGCCATCTTGCTTTTACCTGCTCTTCATTTAGAAAACTCCTTTCTCTGAACAGAAGTTCAGCCTCAACTAATAAGAGTGTGGTAGTCAACCATGTTCACAGATTCATTAGCTCTTGCTCAAATTTATTCCTTGCATCTATGCAATAATAAACACCTATCATGAAACTCCCAAACAAGTATTACCTACTTAAATAGTCCCTAGTGGCCGAAGACACATTCCAGAATCTGAAATGACGATCTTGGTCCCTATCTGACTTAGCAAAACTTTAAAGAATGATTCCTGGTTGAAACTAAGGCAATCAATACGGTCACAGGTATCATTTATTTCCTAAGCGAAGCTCAAAACAGCCTCCTACTCTAAGGTATATAATTCTGGAAGAAATTCATCCTGGAAAATGCAACTACCTACTGTGAGAGGAAAAAAAATGATCCTAATTATTAAGGTCATATATGCAAGGCAACATTACTCTGAAGATGCTAAGTGACCATTAACACTGTATTTCTGTAATCTTCAGGTAGCTCCACAATATCGAAAGCCTCCTCTAGTAAAAACTGCACTAGTCACAACTCTCCAACCAGTTCAATTTTTCAGATCTCTAACTTCCATGAGAGAAAAAAAAACTGCTATACCAATACACTATTTCAGAAACCAAAATACCTGACCCTCTAAGAACTGCCATCAGCTGATTTTCCATATGGCACTTCTTGCCATATCTAAATAAAGCAAATCCTCCTTGGACTTTCCTGAAAATTTCAGAGGCATAATTCCTTCTCCCTCATTGTGAACATCTATAAAGATGAACATATTATCTACCTATCATCTTCAACAATATACCAAATACAAAAATAAGATGCTAGAACAGTACCTGCAGTGCTGTCTTCTTTTAGCAGGATAACTGTGTTATATTATTTCTTACTGCAAAATTCTGCTACAGAAAAATTAACATATCCTACCTGGGTAACCCAAAATTGTTGGCATCCTGGGGTTAACTTTTCCTTTAACATTAAAATAGCTCAGACCCCAGAGCATACACTAACATAAATCAATACCTTGACCAAAATTTGAGGATTCCTGAGTCATTTGTACTCTTTTTGTTTATTTTAGGTTTGTTTCTCTATTCCCATGGACTCTTAATCTCACTCACATTATTACCTTCTACAGGTGCAATCCTCTTTCTGCCCCAAGCAGATCCAACATAGAACCCATAGGTCTTTATCCTTGAAATCTCCCCCCAACAATATTAATACAAGTCTATTGTATATAACCAACTTTTACTGGTAATTTGCAATTGATGGGAGTAAGGGAGTTCTTAAGAAGCACAGCAAGCAACTACATACTATAGTCCTAAAGTTCTGTGGTTACTCTACCCTCACTCACTCTTATGTTCTATCCATCTTCTTCCTCCACTACTGAGCCACCACTATATTTCAGATCAAATTCCTGTTGCTTTCTTATGTACAGTACTTTCCCTTATCTTTTTGCTCAATCTAGATGTTTCCCAGTATGTTTTAACTCTCATAATCTGTCTATTAAGATTATTTTCCTGGTCAAAAGATAAGGACTTTCCTTATGAGGAATTTTGCCTCAAACTGCAGCCAGCTTATTCATATGATAAAATGAAGAATATTTTGTTCTTTCTGATTGGAAGATGTGGCATGAGGAATCAGAATTATCCACTCATTCAACAAATATTTGTTGAGCGGTTAATATGTGCCATAAGCACCATGCTAGGTATTGAAGATAGAATATTAAGCTAAAGCAGACATGATATCTGCTCACCTGATGCTCAGTCTTATTTGAAATACCAATGTCAATCCAACAAAAATACAAATTTCAATTGTGAATCGTGCTATGAGAGTGTATAACATGAGAATCTGACCTACTCAGAGAGGTCTGGGAAAACATCCCTGAGGAAAAAGACAGTTGAGTTTGGATCTAAAGTGTAAGTATGAATTAACTTATACTTTAAGGGGAGAGAAAGGTTCAAGGAAGAGAAATGAACACATGCAACAGCCATTTGGCAAGAAGGGGCATGGTATATAGTTGAAACTAAGAAGGCACAGAGAGCAAGGGAGAATATGGTCTCAGATAAAGATGAAGATCTGGGTAAAAGCCAGAACATGCAAGACCCTGTAAACCATGCTAAAAGAGTTATTTATCCCAAGAGGTATTATTAGATTTCATGGAGGAGAATAACATGATCAGACCTGTATTTGAACGAAGATCATTATGGCTGCACTGTAAAGGAACATAAGAGTGGATAGGGGTATATTTGTTAGGATGAACTGCAATGGTCCTCAGGAAAGGTTATGTGAACTTGGACTAAGATAGGGAGATAAAGAGAAATAAATCAGGCCGGGCTTGGTGGTTCAAGTAATCCTGTAATCCCAGCACTTTGGGAGGCCGAGACAGGCGGATCACAAGGTCAAGAGATGGAGACCATCCTGGCTAACACGGTGAAACCCCGTCTCTACTAAAAAATACAAAACACTAGCCGGGCAAGGTGGTGGCTGTAGTCCCAGTTACTTGGGAGGCTGAGGCAGGAGAATGGTGTAAACCCAGGAGGTGGAGCTTGCAGTGAGCTGAGATCCGGCCACTGCACTCCAGCCTAGGCGACAGAGCAGGACTCCGCCTCAAAAAAAAAAAAAAAAAAGAGAAATAGATCACATCTGTACTCCCAGCACTTTGGGAGGCCAAGGCAGGTGGATCACAAGGTCAGGAGATTGAGACCATCCTGGGAACATGGTGAAACCACGTCTCTACTAAAAATACAAAAATTAGCTGGGCGTGGTGGCACGTGCCTATAATCCCAGCTACTCAGAGGCTGAGGCAGGAGAACCATTTGAACCAGGGAGTCGGAGGTTGCAGTCAGCCAAGATCACACCACTGCACTACAGTCTGGCAACAGAGAGGAGTAAAAAGAAAAAGAGAGAGAAATGGAAAGACTTAAGAGATATCTATCTTACATACAGAAAAAAGGGAAAAGTTTTTGAAGAGATATATCTAACACTTTAAATAAGGGAACTATTGCCTGAGGAATAGAGAAGTAGAGTTGTCAAGGATGACTCTCAGGTTTCTACCTCACCCTTCTTGTGTCTGTTCTAGGTGCCAAGCACTGTGATAAATGTTTATATTTAATTCCTATAACGATTCTATAAAATTAGTATCATTTGTCCAATATACCTCCCCAAATAAAGCAGGAGACCTGGAGACCAAGACCAGAACTCCATAAGCCAAAAAGCAAGGTACTGCAGCTGTTTCATATATGATTTCTGTTGTTCCTGGTAGGGCATGCCCTAAAGGCTTAAGATCAGTCTTTAAAATCCCCATTTTACATTTTCATACCCCATCATATCCTTCCACTCATGCCTCACCCCAGGGCCCACCATATCTGACTTCTTAATAGAACTCCATGTGGCCGGATTCTATCTCCAGACCACATATCAGCAACCAAAAGCCCACTACAAAACCACCATTAATAAATGACAAAAACCAGTGGAAGCCCACTCAGAAAGATGTCATGTCTGAGTATTTTTCTGCCATATTTACACAAACTGTTCCTTTGGCTTAAGATGTTTTTCTCACTCTTTGCACTCTTCAACTACTTAATTCATACTGATCCTTCAAGATTCAGCTCAGACATCAGTTCCTCTGATAATCTTTCCCCAAGGCTTCCAGTATGTATTAGCAGCCTATGTACACTCTATTATAGTATTTGCCATGGAGCATTTTAATTTTTGGTTTGCTTAGTTTTTTCCATACTTGAATGTGAGTTCCCTCAAAAAAAAAAAAAAAAAAAAAAAGAAGTGTGTTTTATTCATCTTTGCATCACGTAGCACAGTTCCAGGCATAGTAGACATTAAATGACTGACTATCTGATTGATTAAATGAATGAATCAGACTGGGCCCAGTGGCTCATGCCTATAATTCCAGCTACTCAGCAGGCTGAGGCAGGAGGATCACTTGTGGCCAGAAATTTGAGACCAGCCTAGGAAACATAGCAAGACCTCATCTCTACAAAATAAAAATTAGCCTGGCATGATGGCACACATCTATAGTCCTAGCTATTCAGGAAGATGAGGTGGGAGGATTACTGAGCCTAGGAGGTCAAGATTACAGCAAGCTATGATCACGACATTGCACTACAGCCTGGGCAACAGAGTGAGGCTCTAAAAATAATAAAATAATAAAATGAATCAATCAATTAATCACTAATTATTATAGGACATCCTCTGGTTACAAGTAAACATGTAATACAAAACACCTGCTAAATATTTTTATCATGTTTAAAGCAATCTACATTGTACAGAGAGTAACTGAAGGGCATAGCAAAATTGTTTAATCAAAGCTACATAATAAAGTTGAGAATTCAAGAAATTTAGGTCTTCTAACTTGTGGAGTCAATGCCCTTGACACTACAAGAAACTACTTCTCCACAAAGACCAGAAATGACTTGGAAAAGAGATATAAGACTGAATTCTTTTAAAATTCATTTTACTCGTTTATCAAACATACCAAACTATAACAATTTTAGAAACTTCTCACTTAATTTTTCTAGACTATTTTTTACTATAGACACCAGTAAACAGTGTCAATGGCAAAAGGTAAGAATCAAGAGAAAAAAGGAGAAGCAAAGGACAGATCGCAAAATTGATATCCGGAAAAAAAATGTATAAATGCATGCACATATATATTTACATATATATTTCAATGCAAATAACTCACTGTCAATATAGGTATGTTTTATCACTTCTTCTAAAATTTCAGGGTTTATAGGGATACCCATGCTATCTAAAACACCAAACATTTCATCAGTTGAAACTCGACCACCTTTTATCCTACAGAAAATCTTCAAGGCATCCTGGAATGCTGCAAAAAACAAATTAGTATACCATGAGAATCAATAGCTTTTCTTGGAAAAGGAGGTGACTTTGTGTCAATAGCCCACTAAGGGAAAATAACCTTATATAAGCACGGGATTTTATAAATATTTATCAACAAGTAAATCACTGTTATAAAATAACTTTATAATAGTGGCTAAAACATTGGTCTTTTTTTCTTCATAGGAATTTCATATTCTTATGTTAACAATCCTTAGCATATAAAATGAATTGAAAAGAATCTGGTCAGTAGGAAATATTCAGCATGACCCTGACTAGCAAACCAAATCTGGGGCTCCCCAAGACATCTACTTCTGAATCTTAGATTCTATAATTTTAAAGCAATTTAACTAAAATAAATTAAATACCAAATGACTTTATCATTTTCTAAAATTTGTAGTCACATCAGAGAGCTCAGTATATTTTTAATTTTAAAAAGAAAATATTCAGATAAATTATAATTTTCCACAAAAAAACTTCCTTAAGAATTAAACAGATTGAAAGCCATGTTCAACTGCTAAATTTAAATTCTCCCTGACCACTACACCCCTTAATTAGCCTTGACAAAAAAAAAAACACAATTCCCATGATCAATTTCAGACAGAAAATCACATTATAGTCAGACTAGATTTTCTTGAAATTCATCATATAATAAACTAATGATTACTAAGTTCTTTGATAAGTACAATCAAGGAGAAAAAGCTGGGCATTATTTATTCATTCAATTAGTCTTTTTTTAATTAATTAATTAATTTTTTTAAGACAGTGTATCTCTCTGTAGCCCAGGCTAGAATGCAATCACACAATCTCAGCTTACTGCAACCTCTGCCTCCCCAGCTCAAGTGATCCTCCCACCTCAGCCTGTTGAGTAGCTGGGACTACAGACACGTACCACGATGCCCCGCTAACTTTTTTGTATTTTTGTAGAGATGGGGTTTTGCCATGTTGCCCAGGCTGGTCTCGAACTCCTGGGCTTAAGCGATCCACCCACGTTGGCCTCCCAAAGTGTTGGGACTACAGGCATGAGCCACCATGCCTGTCCTCAACTACTCATTATTGATCAAGTTAACAAAAATAGCAAAGGAAGGGACCTCCAGAAACCCTCTCCTCCATAAAAGCAATGAGAATTCTGGCAGAAATTATCAGAACCAACTTGTTTCAAAACTCTGAAAATAAGCCAAAGGCTTGCAGTTATCCGAGGAATTTCTTCAAGAAAAATGACTGAGTCTCAACAAGAACAGTGAGCTTTGTGGCATTTTAACTTGCCCTATTCCCATGTACCCATCTCCAGGTTCCCTGGAGCATTGAAAACCAGTACTCTACAATCATGATGAAAATGTGTGTGTGCACTAATGAGGTGAGAGAGGCCTCTTTAAGCACAACTCAAAACTCAGAAGACATAAAGAAAAAATAATAAATTTTGTGATAAAATATAACAGTCCCATTCCAAAAAACAAGGACACCATTTCAACATTAAAAGAGAAACAATAGACTAGAAGAAAACATTTGTAACATACATAACAAAGGATTAATAGCCAGAATATGAAAACTCCTACAAATTAATGAGATGAACAATCTAGTTTTTTAAATGAAAAGTATATGTGAAAAGGCAATTCATAGAAAAATACATAAATAAACCATCTGATTCACTATAAAAGGAACATACCGCAAAATAATAAAGGCCATATATGACAAACCCGCAGCCAACACCCTACTGAATGGGGAAATGTTTAAAGCATTCCCCCTAAGAACTGAAACAAAACAATTCACCACTCCTATTCAATATATTACTGGAAGCCCTACCCAGAGCAATCAGGCAAGAGAAAAAAAAATAAGTAGCATCCAAGTTGGAAAAGAGGAAGTCAAATTATGTCTGTTTTCTGATGATATAATCTTATACTGAGAAAACCCTAAAAACTCCTCCCAAAAAAAAAAAAAACCCTTAGATTTGATAAACAAATTTGGTAATGTTTAAGTAGATAAAATTGGTGGCATTTCTATACCCTAGTATCAAGCTGAGAACCAATCAAGAAGGCAATACCATTTAGCTTAGCTACAAAAACCAAAGTACCTAGGAATACATTTAACCAAAGAGGTGAAAGATCTCTACAAGGAAAACTACAAAACAGTGCTGAAATAAACTATAGAGAACACAAACAAATGGGAAAACATCCCATGCTCATGGATCAGAAAATTAATATTGTTAAAATGACCATACTGCCCAAAGCAATCTACAGATTCAGTGCAATCTCTATCAAAATACCAATGTCATTTTTCACGAAATAGAAAATATAATCTTAAATTTTATGTGGAACTAAAGGACCCCAAATAGTCAAAGTAATCCTAAGCAAAAGAACAAAGCTGGAGACATCACATTATATGGCAATATATCAAATTATACTGTAATAGTAACCAAAACAGCACGGTACTGCTATAAAAGTAGACACATAAATTGGTGGAACAGAAAAGAGAACCCAGAAATGAACTTTCATATCTATAACCACCTGATCTTTGACAACATTGACAAAAACATACACTGGTAAAAGGACACTCTTTTCAATAAATGGTAAAGGGAAAATTGGACTGCCATTCGCAGAAGAATGAAACTAGACCCCTATCTCCTACCATATACAAAATCAACTCAAGATGGTTCTAAACTTAAATGTAATACTTGAAGCTTTAAGAATACTAGATGAGGCCAGGCGCAGTGGCTCACGCCTGTAATCCCAGCACTTTGGGATCATGAGGTCAGGAGATCAGACTATCCTGACTAACACGGTGAAACCCTGTCTCAACTAAAAATATAAAAAAATTAGCCAGGCGTGGTGGCAGGCGCCTGTAGTCCCAGCTACTCGGGAGGCTGAGGCAAGACAATGGTGTGAACCCAGGAGGCAGAACTTGCAGTGAGCCAAGATCAGGCCACTGCACTCCAGCCTGGGCGACAGAGCGAGAGTCCATCTGGAAAAAAAAAAAAAAAAAAGAATACTAGATGAAAACCTAAGGAAAACTCTTACTGACATTGGTCTCGGCAAAGAATTCATGACTAAGAATTCGAAAGTACAAGCAACAACAACAAAAAATGGCAAACAAGACAACTAAACTAAAAAGCTTCTGCAGAGCAAAAGAAATAATCAACAGAATGAACAGACAACTTGAAGAATAGAGAAAATATTTGCAAACCGTGCATCCAACAAGGGACTGATATCCAGAATTTACAAAGAACTCAAACAGATCAACGACAACAAAAACAACAAATAATCCTGTTAAAAAGTGGTCAAATGACATGAATAGACATTTTTCAAAGAAGACATACAAATGGCCAAATGAGCATTATGAAAAAATGGAAAGTAGTGTGGAGATTTCTCAAAGAACTAAAAATAGAACTACTGTATGATCCAACAATTCCACTACTAGGTATATACACCCAAAGGAAAAGAAACCATTATCTCAGAAAGATACCTGCACTCATATGTTTATCACAGCACAATCCACAATAGCAAAGATATAAAATGAACCTAAGTGTCCATAAATGGATGACTGGGTAAAGAAAATGTGGTACACACACTCACACAAACACACACACACACAGTGGAATACTAGTCAGCCACAAAAAGAGAATGAAATAATATATTTTATAGCAACATGGATGAAACTATTATCTATCTGACTTTCTGTTTCTGAGTTGTTTCACTTGAGATAATGAAAACCATTTATAGGTAGGAGCCAAATGTATAGGTGGGAGCCAAATGTGTACACATGGACATAGAGCGTGAAATAATAGTTACTGGAGACTTGGAAGTGTGGGAAGGGGGTGAAGGATGAAAAATTACTTAATAAGTACAATGTATAACTGTTCAGATAATGGTTACACTAAAAGCCAGACTTTACCAGGATGCAATGTATCTATGTAACAAAACTGCATTTGCACCCCTTAAATTTATACAAATAAAAAATAAAAATATATAATTCCAAGGACCGAGCATAAGAACTTGATATCACCTAATGGAGAAATAGAAGAATTGCTAACATCAGGTCATGAACACCACAGATTTCGTGTTTTTGGAGGTACTGTTTCTACCATTAATATGAATACCCTTTCCAACCACTTTATTTATAATGTATAGGTAATGTAAACTAAAGGTTATTAAGAGACCCATAAGTATCTGAAATTTTTAGGAATAGATACAAACAGATTTCTGGCAAAAGGAAGAAAGTACTGTTAAGGATGAAGAAGAAAACTGATGTGAGATTTCAACAGAAAAAAAAAAAAAACACGCACACAAACAAAGGCACGGGAGTAAGAATTATGTTGGCATGTATGAAGATTTATGACTAATCGGAGTATGGGGTTCTTGCCTGGGAAAGGTACTGCGATAAAGGGAAGAGTGGTGAACAAAATTATGAAGGGATGAAGAGGCTAAGCATAAGAGTTTGGCCTAGACTCATTTGATAATAGGAAGAGCATCCAAATTCTTGAGCAGGAAGATGACATGGTGAAAAGAGTATTTTAAGAGAATTAGTCTAGCAGTTAATGTGAAGGAAAAACTAGAGATTAGAGATAGAATATTAGAATATAGGGGCAGTTTGAGCCAGGTTTTGTAATGCCTTTTATGACAAAATTCACACCGAATTTTTCTCTGCCTACGCTAGTGGGAGATTCTGTAAAATATAAATTAATTCATATATTAAATACCACCCTTCCCAACCCCAAAATCAGTTACAAAATTATTATCTTCCATACTTTTGAAGAAGTCTTTTTTACCTGGATTCTGAGAGACCAAATAAGAAACATCAGCCACAGCTTTAAGGAAACTTGAAAAATCCAGCATTCCATTAACTATAAAAATGATTCCAAAACAGAAGGGAAAAAAAAACTCCATCAGCAAACATTATTAGCAAACTCCCTAAGAACATAAGATAAAAATCGCAACTAAAAATGTAAATAGAATTAACTAATGACATTAGAATACTATTATCTATACACAGAGCAGTAGACATATATAGAATGTAAAAAGAATATTTACCAGAAAAAAAATGTACATATGGTAATTAGGTAGTAAATAGCATTCCAGCAGTAATAAGAATGCTATGGGACTAGTACTGTAGATACAGCAGTGCTCTTTGCTCAAGACTAATTTTTACATTTGTAGTTCTTCAAGATTCTTCAAGTTAAATAACTATGAATTCATTTTCTCCTGTCATGAAGCAAATGAGCCCAACTTTGATGGGGTTTATTTACATCAGTGATGTTATCTATGTCATGAAGAAAACAAGTATAAATCTATATTTCAATTTAATGTCATCTGAGCAGAAATAGCCTACAGAGGAATACTTAAGTGCTTCCAATCGTCTGCAGAGGAAATGACAAGGCTTGGTTGTTCTCACTTCCATACCACAGAAGCACTTTCTCCAGCACTGAAAAGTCTGTCAAGTTGTCTATCCCCACTTCTTCAGTATAACAACTTGAGAGTGGGTTCTCCTTTCTTTCAAAAACAGTGAAACATCTGTCCAAATTTTAATGAACTACTTTGACTTGTTTTCTGATGTTGTTGTGACTTTGGGTTGGCAAAGATCTTTTAGATAAGATATCAAAAGCAATTCATAAAATAAAAATTGTAGACTGGACTTCATCAAAAGTGTGAACTTTTCCTTTTCTAAAAACATTCTTAAGAGAATAAAAAGACAAGCCACAGAATGGAAAAAAATATCTAAGAATCACATATCCAGTAAAAGACTTATATTCAGAATATATAAATAATCTCAAAATACAATAATAAGAACACAATTTTTCAATGGGCAAAAAATATACAAATGGCAAACAAGCACATGAAAATATATTCAACATTATTTAATCATTCAGGAGATGCAAATTAAAACCACAATCAGATAATAACCATATATCTATTAGAACAACCATAATTTTTAAAGGCTGATCAATTCAAGGATGGCAGGAATATAAAAAAAAAGCAGTATACAACAATATGAATAAATCTTAGTCACATTTACAACAATATGAATAAATCTTAGTCATATAATATTAAGTGAAAAAAACAAGATTATATACAGCATGAAAAACTTTTTACTAAAGTTTTTTAAACAACTAAAATTTTTGAACTATTTTACAAAAATACCTATCCATAACAATAATACTATTTAAACAGAAAAATAAGAGAATAATGAATATAGGATTCAAGATAATTCTTACCTCAGGTTGGGGAAAACAGAATAATAGGTTGCTTAGTAAAGTTTACGGTTAGATGTAAATTATTGACAAGGTCCTACTTTTTATTTTGGGTGGTTGGGTCAAGTACTTATTACATTATTTAAATTACATAACTAAATAAGATTAGACCATGCATGGAACAATAATGAGAATAAGTCATAATCCAGTCTAGTAATTAATCAAACCAATTACATAAACCTGAGGCCAATTTTCAATATCATTATTGTAAGTAATGTTCTTGTAACATATAAAAATGTTTCATAACATATAATATGACCAAAAATGATGTTTTTATAATACATTTTAAGGTTTAGCTTTCCTATCATTTGTAATTAATCTGACAAACATATTTATGATTGCAGATCCTTAAACTAATACTGAAAAGATAAAACTTACCATCAATATCAACAGTCTTTAGTGCCTGTCGCATTTCTAAATCACTTATAGAAATTCTCAAGATGCCAAGGATCACTGGAAGATCATTCACATAAATCTTACCACTTCGAATTTTACTAAAAATTTTACAGGCTTTATGAAGTGCTGTACAGACATAACAAAACAGTTAGTTAATTAATCAAAAAGAATAATTATCCTTATTCCCCCAACTATCTTTCAAAAAAATAATAATCACTAAAAGAAAGGGGAGCAAATCTGTATTTTCAGCCTTTCAAACTTCTTTCTTTTTTACCCCACCGTCTTCAATCTTTTAATATTCAAATCTTTCAACCTGTTTCCTAAAGAACTTTCAGAAACTGTCACAAAAGTTGCACAAGGGCATATAGGCAAAGGCTTCCACAACTTGCCCTGGGAATAGTAAATTTTTCCTCTGTGTTCCCATAGCACTTACTATGTATCTCAGTCAAAGCCCTTGGTATTATGATTGCTTGCATGTCAATATCCCTCACTAAACTGTCAGCTTCTACGAAGCAAGATTTTTCATTCTTCTGTTTCCAGTGCCTAATTAAGAAGAAATTCTCCAAAAAGAGTCTATTGAACTGAATTTTTTGGTTCAGTGGATACTATATTTTCAGAAAAGAGGCAATCGAGCCGGGCACGGTGGCTCAAGCCTGTAATTCCAGCACTTTGGGAGGCTGAGATGGGCGGATCACGAGGTCAGGAGATCGAGACCATCCTGGCTAACACGGTGAAACCCCATCTCTACTAAAAATACAAAAAACTAGCCGGGCGAGGTGGCGGGCGTCTGTAGTCCCAGATACTCCGGAGGCTGAGGCAGGAGAATGGCGTAAACCTGGGAGGCGGAGCTTGCAGTGAGCTGAGATCCGGCAACTGCACTCCAGCCGGGGCGACAGAGCAAGACTCCGTCTCAAAAAAAAAAAAAAGAAAAGAAAAGAGGCAATCGATGATAGTGCTGTTTTTGTTTGTCTTTTTAGAGCCAGAGTTTCTCTGCTGCCCAGGCTGGAATGCAGTAGTGCAATCATGGCTCACTGCAGTCTCAAACTCCTGTCTCGAAATCCTGGGCTTAAACAATCCTCCCACCTCAGCCTCTCCAGTAGCTAGGACTACAGCTGTGTGCCAACATGCCCAACTAATTTTTTGTTTTTATGATTTTTTGTAGGGATGGAATCTCACTATATTGCTCAGGCTGGTCTTGAACTCCTGGTCTCAAATGATCCTCCCACATTGGCCTTCCGAAGTGCTGGGAATACAGACACGAGCCACCTCACCCAGCCCTGACAGTGATAAATACAAAATAATGACTAAAAAGTTGATAATAATGACTTTATTAAGTTTTAGTAGAATTTTGGAGGTGGAAGCCAGATTTCCATGAAATGGGAAGTGAGAAAATTCAGCAACTAATGAAAACAACTCCTTCAAAAAGCTTTTCTGAAAACTACTGAGTAAAAATTAGCAAAGCATAGACCTTGAGAAAGCAGAAGAAAATCAAGAAATGAAAGGATTAGTCTGGTGAAAGGGCACCTTTTCCAATGAGACAAGATGAAAGGACATGAATGTTGTTTGTAGGTAGGAGTATCAAGGAGTTTAGGAAGCTTCCCAACAGCCTTTACTAACTCTCTACGAAAAAGCAAAGCCACATGATCCAGTAATCCCACTTCTGGATATTTAGCCAAAAGAATTAAAATCAGGATTTTGAAGAGACAGTAATACTCCCCTGTTCACTGCAGTACTATTCACAATAGCCAGCCTATGGAAAACAATCTAAATATCTGTGGAAACAACCTAAATGTCAGATAAATAAGGGGGAAAAAAGTATATTATATACATATAATAGAATATCATTCAGCCTTTAAAAAGAAGAAAATCCTGTCATATGTAATAACATGAATGAATCTGAAGGACATTATGCTAAGTGAAATAAGCCAGTTAAAGAAGGACAAATACTACAGAATTCCAATTATATAAAGCATCTAAAATAGTCAAACCTATGGAACAAAGAATAGAATTGCAGTTGCCAGGAACAGGGGGTATGAGGAAATAGTGAGTTGCTAATCGGTGAGTACAAAATTTCAGTTACATAAGATGAATAAGTTCTATAGAAATACTGTACAATATTATGCCTATAGATAAGAATAACCTACATTTTTAAAATCTGTTAAGAGGGTAGATCTCATGTTAAATATTCTTACCACAATAAAATTTTTTTCAAAAGAAACAGGGCAGAAAAGATTAAGTTTCATAGATTTCAGACTAGCAAGTTTTAATTTTATTTTAATTAAGTAAAACATTTTTAAATGTTTAAAGTTGGATAGATGACATAATTGAGTATTTGAGGTGAGTAGTGAAGGTTTGGAATAGGTACCAAAGGAAACAGGAGAGATCACACCACAACTTAAAGGGAATACCAACTGGTGCTAAGGGCAGCTGAGGTTGGAAATCATACAATCATAGTGGCACCAAATGGAGAGGTCAAGGAAATAAAATTCTAAATAAAAAGAGCTGGAAGCATAAGAGATTGTGAGTAAAGAATAAGACATTAAAGTCTGAGATTTTCACATAATGACAATGTGCAATTTGTGGCCATCAGTGTTGGTCAGGGGAATCAAGGTAAAATAATTGGTTTTGAAAGTGTGAAGCTACAGCAGTATGAGTCACCCATTTGGACACTAAGATACACAATATGACAACCAGAGTTAAGGTAAAAGGAAAACTATGCGAAATTATTCCATAGGTATAAAGGAGAAGCCCAAGATATGGGAGAGGTCAGTGTCATGAAAGCGTGAAGGGTAGTATAAGCCTTAAGATACCAAAGACTAAATTCCAGTGATATCAGTGACTCCAGCACTTACTAATTTATCCATGATGTCATATGCAGACATTTTTCCAAAAAATACACTTGAACTAGTATAAGCTACATCTTATATTTTACCTATCTTAACCAATACAACCAAAGATATTTATGGATTAAACTATCTACTTTTGCTTCCTCAGAGCCTGCAGCATTTGCATATCATGTATTACCAGTTGATACCATAAGCCATTAAAAGTAGATGAAGAGGCACTAACTGCTGAAACAATTCCTAAAAAGCACATAATCAGGAAATGTATTCAAGAAATTTTAGAACCTCTTATTACCACTTAATTCTTGTGAGTGTAAATATCCATGGGTTACTTCATCATATAATGTCATGTAGAGGTTAGACAGCATTTCCTTTTCCCTGTCAAAGAAACAGTCATATTAGAAAGTGGCAATGAAAATATGCAAATTCCATTTTAAAATATTAGCAAACCTACCAATAGTCTGAGATTCATAAGAACCTTTCTTGAAGAACTATCCAAGTTAAGGAAAATTCCGTATTCTTCACGTCAGAAGTCCCACCTTATTTCTTTTTGAGATATTTTTCTATAAAGCAGAATTTACCTTAGTCTGTAAATAGTGCCCATGACCTACTATCCTTTGACTGTGGTCCAATTTTTCCTATTCTTAATACGAGTCACAGCAAATTTTTAAGGAAGTTATTATAATAAAGCAAACAAGAACATCTTTAAACAGCCAAAGAATCTCAGATTCCATCACCTATCAGTAAAATGTCTGGAAAAGATGATTTATCTAATACTGCAACATGTAAATAACTGGAATCATATAATGTTAGTGTTGGAAGACATCTTAAGAGTCCATTTAGTACAAGATCCTTATACAGATGTGGAAAGTGATACCCAGAGATGTAAATTTTACAAAAGCCTAAGCATGTGAGGTCAATCAGGACTCAAATCTAAGTCTTCCAATTCCATATACAGCGCTCTTATCTCTACACAATCCTAAGAGCATAGTTAGCATAAGCTACTTGATATTCTTTATGTAGAAGGGATAAATGATTCTGGAAAGAAACACCCAAGTCTGAACCCAACCTTCAAGAAACACAGTACAAGGATTTAAATACCGAGTAATTGCGGAAGATGTACAAAGCGGTGATGAAGTCTTGTGAATGCTGTACTGATTCGGCAACTTGCATAAAGAGTTTTCTTTCCTAGTCACCTTCTCCTTTGACAGCTTCAGAAAAGGAGGGATAATCTAGAGCCAAATGCAAGTATGTTGGTGCCTGAGGTCACACTGGTAATTCAGCATTCTTGGATGATAAAACTCTTATAAGATAATTAATCATACCTTGGCTCCTCATTAATTATGCTTCTGGTGTAAAATTGCCTTTTGTAATTAAATTACATTTAATATAAAGTAAAATTTAAATAAACTATACAATGTTCTTTTGCAAAACCATGGTTTTCTTAAGTATGCACTTAATCATGTCATTAATAGTTGGTCAATATATAGTAATGGATTTTACAAAGCAGGGAAAACCTATGTTATAGAGAGAACAAGAAGACTTAGCCACCAGACTCTAGGCTACATATAAAGGCTTTGACTTAAGTGCAATGTGGAGAATCAACACAGTTATTCAAATGATACAGGTAATTTTGTTTTTGATTATCTCTATCATTGAGCAAATTATCCACTTAAGATTGCATGTATAAACACGATTCCAAAAAGGCAAGCAACTAGGTGGAGAGGAAAGTAGCACTTTAGAAAAATGAGAATTCTAATTATAGGTGTCTTCAATTTTACATGGAACCCTGAGCACTGAGTTTTAATGACCATGCAAGATGTGGAAAAAAGACTCTCACATTACACAAGATTGACAGGAATTGGTACTGAGATGCCATACAGAACCAATATCTTCAAAAGACAATGTTTTCAGCAAGAGTGGGGAAGGAAAAAACTTATCCCCAGTATGATTAAAACATGTCTCCATCCCAGCTCCAGGTTGGAAAAAAAGAAAGACTATTCCTCCTGATTAGTCATAATCATAACTCTACATACATGAGTTTGGAAGTCAAATCTACACCAAATATATGGGCCAGGGAAACAGAAACCAAAAACTTCATTTAAAATGACCTCTGATTTGTAATACTTCTGAAGCGCATGGCAAAGGCAAAAGCAAATTATCTTTTTAAAAATTCTCTTGAAGAAGGGCAAATTGAAAATTTCCACAGATTTAGATCAACTATATATGAAAGAATGTACAAAATATATATAACACCCAAAGAACAAGTTAACATGAGTGAGAATCAGACAAAACAACAAACACAACATTTAGATCCCCCAAAAATTTCATATAGTGAATTGATCAGATACCAATCTTGAAATAACTATAGAATATGAGCAAAAAACATGACACACGGCATATTTTAAGAACCATCAGGCTGGGCGCGGTGGCTCAAGCCTGTAATCCCAGCACTTTGGGAGGCTGAGACAGGCAGATCACGAGGTCAGGAGATCGAGACCATCCTGGCTAACACGGTGAAACCCCGTCTCTACTAAAAATACAAAAAACTAGCGGGGCGAGGTGGCGGGTGTCTGTAGTCCCAGCTACTTGGGAGGCTGAGGCAGGAAAATGGTGTAAACCCGGGAGTTGGAGCTTATAGTGAGCTGAGATCCAGCCACTGCACTCCAGCCTGGGCGACAGAGCAAGACTCCATCTCAAAAAAAAAAGAACCATCAAATAAAATTTCTGGAGGTAAAAAATAGAATCACTGAAATTAAAATCCCAAAGGAAAGGTTAAACTGTAGATTAGATTCAGCTAGATAAAGAATAAGTGAACTAGAAAGAAGATGGGGAGAAATTACCAAGAACAAAATCGAGAGACAGAATAGATGAAAAATATGAAGCAATGTTAAAGAATATAGAAAACAGGATGACAAAATCTAATACACATCTAATAGAAGATACAAAAGGGACAGTAAAGAGATTGAAAGAGGGGAAATATTCTAAAAGATAAATATATTAGAATTTTCCAGAATTGAAGAAAGGCATGCATTCTCAGATTTAAGAAGCACAGCAAATACTAAGACAGAGGGGAAAAAAGGAAATACACCTCTAAGTATATCATAGTGAGTGACAACACAAAAAGATATTCCATGTTCTAATATCTGAAACTGTGACTATCACCTTATTTGGAGAAAATGTCTTTGCAGATGTAATAAAGTTAAGATCTTGAAATGAAATATACAATGACAGGCGTGCTTGTAAGAGAAAGGAAGGAGATGAGATACAGACACAGGAAAAAAGGCCATGTGAAGACTCATGGGAAGATGAAGGCAGAGATTGGAGTTACATTGCCACAAACCAAAGAACACCTAGGGTTGGCTGGGTGCAGTGGCTCACGCCTGTAATCCCAGCACTTTGGGAGGCCGAGGTGGGCAGATCACAAGGTCAGGAGATCGAGACCATCCTGGCGAACACGGTGAAACCCCGTCTCTACTAAAAATACAAAACATTAGCCGGGGGTGGTGGCGGGCGCCTGTAATCCCAGCTTCTCTGGAGGCTGAGGCAGGAGAATGGCTTGAACCCGGGAGGCGGCGGAGCTTGCAGTGAGCGGATATCAGGCCACTGTACTCCAGCCTGGGTGACAGAGCGAGACTCCGTCTCAAAAAAAAAAAAGAACACCTAGTGTTCCTGTTACAAAAGCAAAAATGTTAGGAGAGAGCACAGTAAAAAAGACAAAAAAAATAAGTTTAATAGAAAAAAAGGCAAATTTTTCATAAGCTCCTGAAAGATTCCTTGTTCTATTTTTTTTTTTTTTTTTTTTTTTTAAGAAGAAGGAAAAGGAGAATGAAGAAGAGAAGAGGAGGAGCAAGAGTAGGTAGTAATATTTAAGACTCTGACATTTCAACACTTGGACTAAAAAATATAAGGGAATGTTTGAGGGCTAAGGAAAACACTTGAAGGTAAAAGAAAAATTTCCAAATCTTTATTTACCTCAGTTCTTTTACTGTGCTGTTGTACTTGTAAACTCTTTCTCCCACCTTTTTTTTGTACTAAAAAATCAGAGGACTTTTCTTCTCCACAAAGAAATACTGACGTTTCAAATCTAAATGACACAGAAATTGGAATCACTCTTGAATTTCTTTTTGCTTTTTCTTATTCTTTTCAAATTTTAATTATGGAAATTTTCTAACATATACAAAAATATACAGAATCCCATCACCCAGTTTCAACAGTGGCCAATCCTATTCCATCTATATCCCATGCCTGTGTTCCCATCCCTTATTATTTTTGAAATAAATCACAGTATATTATTTCATTTGTAAGGATTTTAATAGAAATCTCTACAAGGTGTCTTTTTTTGTAGAGATTGGGCTGGGTGTGGTGGCGCACACCTGTAATCCCAGCACTCTGGGAGGCCAAGCTGGACAGATTGCTTGAGGTCAGAAGTTTAAGACCAGCCTAGCCAACATGATGAAACCCCATCTCTACTAAAAATACCAAAATAAAATTGACATGGTGACACATGCCTACAGTCCCAGCTACTCAGGAGGCTGAGGCACAAGAATCGCCTGAACCTGGGAAGTGAGCTGAGATCGAGTCACTGCACTCCAACCTGGGTGACACAGCATGACTCCATCTCAAAAACAAAACAAAACGAAAAAAAAACACCATATGACAGCTAAAAATTAACAATTTCTTAATATCATCAAATATACAGGCAGCATTCACATTTCCAGTTGTCTTGTAAATTTCATAAAACTTCTTAACATTTTGCATCAGGACTCAATAAAATCCCAGCATCACAGTTGACTGAAATGCCTTTTTAACTTCTTTTCATCTATAAGTTCTCCTTCTATACATTTTACTATCATTATAATTATTATTACTAGGTCATTTGTCCTGTAGATTTTCCACAGTCAGGATTTTGCTGATTGTATCACCATGGTTGTAGGATTCTAGACGCTTGAACATATTAACGTTCAATAGTCGAGGGAGATGCAAAACCACTCTCTAGGTGGTGATGTTATTCCATCAGGAAGCACATAATGTCCAGTTGGCTATTTGTGGTATTAGCAGCTACTTATAAATAATAACTAGATCTAGTAAATCATGAGGGACTGGCTGGGCATGGTGGCTCACGCCTGTAATCCCAGCACTTTGGGAAGCCAAGGTGGGCAAATCACCTGAGGTCGGGAGTTCGAGACTAGCCTGGACAATATGGTGAAACCCTGTCTCTACAAAAAATAATAATAATAATACAAAAATTAGCCAGGTGTGTTGGTGCATGGCTGTAGTTCTAGCTACTCAGGAGGCTGAGGCAGGAAAATTGCTTGAACCTGGGAGGCAGAGATTGTGAGCCAAGATTGCACCACTGCACTCCAGCCTGGGTGACAGGGCAAGACTCTGTCTCAAAAATAAATAAAAATAAAAATAAAAAATCATGAGAGACTGCAAAGTGATTATATTATAAATCCATCATTCCTTCAATCATTAGTTAGAATATTTCTTTTTTTCTGTGTGTAGAGATGGGATCTTGCTAAGTTGCCCAGACTGGAGTGCAGTGACTATCCACAGGTGTGATTATAGTGCACACTACAGTTTCAAACTCCCAGGCTCAAGTGATTGTCCCACCTCAGCCTCCTGAGTACTGAACTATAGGCACATACCACCATGCCTGGCTACTAGAATACGTCTACAAATAGAAACTTTCTCTCATGTACTATTTGGTTGCCCAGTGGTACAGTTTCATATAGAATGGCAAGATACAGAGAGATTCAACTGATTTAAAAAAGAAGAAGAAAGAAAGGCAAGATAATTGCTCTATTGTTTTCCTTTTTTTACCGCTTTTCATAACAAAGACTTGGCTCACTTGTAACCTCTAAAAATGACAAAATAATTTTATACCATTTTGAACACATAGACTTAAATGTATTTGATGCAGTTTAATTCCCTGAAATTATTATAATTATTGATGCTCCAATTTTCTCATCTTTTATAGGAAAAGGTGGGAGCCTCTTCAAGCAGGCTCTTGAGTCCTTCTGATGATTCCCTGGTAGCAGTCTTTTTTATTAATAGTTTCCTTATCTCCGGAAGACAAGATGTTCCAGGCTTACTGTACATTTCCTTTCACAGACATGCAATCAGCACTTCTCTAAAGAGCCTTTTAATAAGAAATGGTATTTCAAGACTAAAGTTTGGGCATTAGAAGCTGAACTTCTTTTTAATCAACATTCTTCTTTCTTATTGTTTCTCTTATTTCTCCTTTTTCCTCTTAATTGGACGGTCAAAAACCCTTTTTTTTTTCTTTTTTTTTTTGAGACAGAGTCTTGCTCTGTTGCCCAGGCTAAAAGCACAGTAGTGCGATCTCAAGACCTTTCATAACACAAACATTCCATAAACCAGGGTTCCCCAACCTCTGGGCTGTGAACCAAAACTGGTCCACACAGTAGGAGGTAAGTGGCTGGAGAGGAAGCATTACCACCTGAGCTCCACCTCCTGTCAGATTAGCGGCGGCATTAGGTTCTCATAGGGGCACAAACCCTATTGTGAACTGTGCATGCAAGGGATCTAGGTTGTGCCTCCTTATGAGAATCTAATGCCTGATGATCTTCTAAGGTAGAACAGTTTCATCCAGAAACCACCCCTGCCTCCTCCCCATCTCCTTGTCTGTGGAAAAAATATCTTCCATGAAACTGGTCCCTAGTACCAAAAAGGCTGGAGACCACTGCCATAAACTATACAACAATAAGATAAAATGTAATTATGAATTACATTTGAATTAAATTTTAGAAGAGAAGACACATACTCTTACGTGTGCTTCAAGTAATCTAGGGTAGACTTAAATTTCAAGAACAACTCCTCAGGACAGAGACTAACTAGACTATATCTACGAGAGATTCAGGTGAACTCAGCCCTAAGCAAAATTGTGACATAAAAAAAAAATTATAATTTATGCCACTCCCCTTTTTTAACAAGTACCTTGGCCTTTTTTTCCAATTTTATGTATTTATTTTAAGTTGATAGATAAAATTATATGTATTTATTGTGTTTCTTCAATTTATTTTTTAATTGACAAATAAAATTATATGTATTTACGGCATACCCTGCTCTTTTTTTTCTGATTTATTTCTCCAAGAAAAAGTATCTAGTTTTTTTGACACACTATCCCTTTAAATCCAATCTCCCAAATTCATACCCTGTGAACCCCCATACTTTGCTCTTCACTTCCCTGAAGCTGCCATATGATTAGATCCCTCTGCAGTCCTCTAGTCTCAAAGCAAGGACTTTCAACTATTTTGTCTATGACCTACAGTCAAAAGTACATTTTCTATTGAGGTATAATATACATACACAGAGAGAAGAGGTGCAGTAGAAAGTAAGAGAGAGACAGGAGGAGGGAAAAGCACTCTAATGTTTTCAATTCTATTCTAACTTATTTATTGAAAAAAAAAAAAAAACTAGTAGTAAACCAGCTGCAGTGGCTCTCACCTGTAATCCCAGCACTTTGGGAGGCGAAAGTGGGAGGACTGCTTCAGGCCAGGAGTTCAAGACCAGCCTGGGCAATATAGCGAGACCCCACCTCTCCAAAAAATTTAAAAATTAGCCAGGCGTGGTGGTGCACACCTGTAATCCTAGCTACTCAGGAGTGTGAGGCAGGAGAATCTCTTTAGCCCAGGAGGTCCAGGCTGCGATGAGCTACGATCATGCCACTGCACTCCAGTCAGGGTGACAGAGTAAACTCCTGCCTCAAAAAGGAAAAAAAAAAAAGAAAAACTAGTAGTGACCTCCTAAACTGATTTCATGACCCATTAATGAATTGCAACTTGCAGTTTACTGGTGCTTTATATACCCCATATATGCTTATTGAAGTTGAGCCTTCTTACTTCTAGTATAATCATGACTTCCACTCCATTACATGACTTTTGATCTTTCACCTTTTTTCAAAAAATGATAAAGAAAATAAAATTTTAATCTGATGAATGTAAGGCCTCTTTAAATTATCAGGCCCAAAGAGGCATTAAAATGAGATAGCAGTCACTGTCTCACATCCCCTTGAGCTAAGCAATTATTTCAAAGTTGCCTGCTATGTGGACTCTAGACTGTCACCAAGTAGCCACAAATTAACCTAACAATGCCATACACTGGATACCATAACTCATATGTTAGAGTTCGCACTGTATAGCCAATCACTAATCAATGTTATTTCTGTAAACCAGTGAGAATTCCTGAAAAACAACTTCTGTAATCAACCCATCTCCTGATTGGTACCTTTTTTCTTTAAAAACTTGAACCTCTCCTTTGTTCTCCAGAGTACCTCCCAAGTGTTTCCCAGGCTGCAGTCCTCATCCTGGACCCAAACAAATTCTCTACTTATATTAATTTTGCCTCAGTTTCCTTATTTAGGTAAACAAAAGTGTAAGTGTATTTTTTAATTATGAGCTGTTTCACACATTTCACAGAATAAGGATGATTTGGTATACATAATGAATAAGTAAAAACATTTGTCCTGTACCCCGTTTTTATTTTTTTTTATTTTTATATATTTAGAGGGCACAAGTGCAGATTTCTTACAAGCACATAGGCATTGTGGTGAGTTTAGGCTTTCAGTGTACCCAGCACAAAATTCAACCCTCAACCCTCCTCCCTTTTGTAGTCCCAATGTCTATTTTCTACTCTGTATGTCCACGTGTACCCATTGTTTCGCTCCCACTTACAAGGGAAAACATGCACTGTACCCCATTCTTTTGAGGCATGTGCTTTCCACAGTGCTAACCTATCTTGAACAATGCTAATGGAAGAAGATAAAGGGATGCTTCCACGACCTTCCTTTTCTTCCTAGGCAACAAGTTTTATCGTAGTCTTCTAGAAATAATTGCTTCATCTTTTGCCATCTACCAAACAGGAGTAGTGGTGAAAACGTTAGATTAAATAAAAGTGAAATACAGATTTCTGGAAGGTAGAGGAGATTTTTATTTAGGTGCCTCTCCAATCATAATGTGTAGGTAATTTCCAGTTTCACCAACAGGTAAGATGAGCATTTAGTTAAAGATAAAGTGACATAAGCTCTGAATGTTTCCCAGAGGCTTTTGTATTTTTTTATTTTTCAGTCATTTTATAAATAATAATAAATACAGATTGAGTATTTCTCCTACATGCATATAAAATGCTAGAACTTCTATAACTAACAAAAGGCAACCAGGCAATGCAGCATACAAGAAAGAACTGCTAAAAGATTCAAATAGCTTGGCCGGGCGCAGTGGCTCAACGCCTGTAATCCTAGCACTTTGGGAGGCCGAGGTAGGCAGATCACAAGGTCAGGAGATCGAGACCATCATGGCTAATACAGTGAAAACCCATTTCTACTAAAAATACAAAAAATTAGCCACGCATGGTAGCGGTCGCCTGTAATCCCAGCTACTCGGGAGGCTGAAGCAGGAGAATGGCTTGAACCCGGGAGGTGGAGCTTGCAGTGAGCCAAGATCGTGCCACTGCATTCCAGCCTGGGCAACAGAGTGAGATTCCATCTCAAAAAAAAAAAAAAGGCTGAGTGTGATGGCATGCACCTGTAGTCCCAGCTATTCGGGAGGCTGAGGCAGAAGAATCACTTGAACCCAGGAGGTGAAGGTTGCAGTGAGCCATGGTTGCACCACTGCACTCCAGCCTGGGTGACAGAGTGAGGCTCTATCTAAAAAAAAAAAAGATTCAAATATCTTAATTTCATGGAAGGCACAAAGTCAAGCCAAGAGGAAAGAAGTTTCTGTTTCCTTCTTAAATTCTCTTTAAGACAAACTTAACAGACATATGGATAATTGTTCTCCTCTAACTGGAATCCTACGATTCCAGTTAGCTTATAGCTTCCTTATAGGCTTCCATATGTGATACAATTTGACTCTGTGTCCCTACCCAAATCTCAGGTTGAATTGTAATCCCCAATGTTGGGGGAGAGACCTGGTAGGAAGTGACTGGATCATGGGGGCAGATTTCCCACTTGCTGTTCTCATGATACTGAGTGAGTTCTCATGAGATCTGTTTGTTTAAAAGTATGTGGCACTTCCCCCTTCATTCTCTCTCCTGCTGGCCTTGTGAAGGTGTGCTTGCTCCCCCTTCCCCTTCCACCATGATTCTGTTTCCTGAGGCTTCCTCAGCCTTGCTTCCTGTAAAGTCTGCAGAACCATGAGCAATTAAACCTCTTTTCTTTATAAATTACCTAGTCTCAAGTAGTTCTTTAAAACAATGTGAGAACCGACTTAGACAACATGGAAGCCTATAGACTTCCACATGGCTGCGAGAAAAGTCAAAAAAAATGTAAGAACAGCTATTTGGGAGTTAAAATTATGCTACTAAAAGAATGACCACAAATATGCATGATCCTATACACATGGTACATTATGAGAACACATAAGCTACGTTTTGGCACTCTTAACTTGCAAAAGAATAATTCAATAAAGTAAGTTCAGAGTTTTTAACTTACATTTTTTTATATTCTGGGCTCAAACTCCTAATTTCCGGTGAAATTTTCTTCTCTATTGTTTTAGAAAACTTGATGTATTTCTTGTGGTTAATAGTTCCTGATGACAAGTCAGTTGCAAAAGAATTAGAGCCATCATCTAAGAAGTCAATATTTTCCTGTGCCTGGAGAATATAAGAGCTATAATCAAGCATGTCATCTTTGCACATACATATTAAATATGAAATTCTGGGTCAAATCATTCATTTTAGATCAATATTCTTTCTCAAATAGTGCTACCAAACAGAATTTTGATGAAAAAGGTTTTACTATTTTTCCAGATTCAGTACATACTCTAACTACAATTTTACATAGTGCACTATACAGCTATAAAACGAACATCATTTATTAATATATCTAACAGTTATTTAATCTAGCAATTTTTCTTTTTTTGAGACAGGGTCTCTTTTTGTTGCCTAGGGTGGAGTGCAGTAGTGCAATCATGGCTCACTGCAGCCTTTACCTCCCAGGCTTAAGCAATTCTCCCACCTCAGCCTCCTGAGAAACTGAGACCACCGACATGCACCATCATGCCTGGCTAATTTTTTTATTATTTGTAGAGATGAGGTCTCTCTACATTGCCAAGGCTGGTCTCAAACTTCTGAGCTCAAGCAGTCCTCCCACCTCAGCCTCCCAGTGTGCTAGGACTACAGGCATGAGCTACCTTTCCCGACCTGGATCTAGCTCTTAAGGTATCAAGATACAAAAGATTATCATACTCTTTGCCAAGCAAGGTACAAAAGTTTATCATACTCTTTGCAAAGTAGTATTTTTATTATAAAAATTAACTTGATTTTAGATACAAACCAAAGCCGTGATCCATGAATAAATAATCAATAAGTTAAACTTCATTTAAATTAAAAGCTTCTGCTCTGTGAAAGACACCATATCAAGACAATGAAAGGAGAAGTCACAGACTGGGAGAAAATGTTTTTAAAAGACATATCTGATAAATAACTGTTATCCAAAATATACAAAGAACTCTTAAAACATAATAAAAAAAGAACTCAATTTTAAAATGAGCTAAAGACTTGAACAGATACCTCACTAAAGAAGATGTACAGAAACATGGTAAATAATGACATGAAAAGAAGCTCAACATTATAATTGGATTAGGGAACTGCAAATTAAAAGGAAACACCATTATAGACCTGTTAGAATGATGAAATTTTAACAAAAAAACCATAAAACTTTGATAAAAGAAACTGAAGAAGACACAAATAAATGAGAAAATAGCCCAAGTTCATGGATTCAAAAAATTAATGTTGTTTAAATGTCCATACTATCCAATGCTGTTTACAGATTCAATGCAATTTCTCTCAAAATTCCAATGTCATTTTTCACAGAAATCAAAAAATCCTAAAATTCATATGGAACCAGAAAACACCCCATATAGCCAAAGCAATCTTAAGCAAAAAGAACAAAGTTGGAGGCATCACACTTCCTAATTTCAAAACAGATCATAAAGCTATAGTAATCAAAACAGAATGTTACTGGCAATAAAAACAGATAAACCAACCAATAGGACAGGATAGAAAGCCTAGAAATTTTCCAAATATTTACATTCAGCTGATTTTCAACAAAGTTGCCAAGTACACACAATGGAGAAAGAACAGTCTCTTCAATAAATGGCATTCGGAAAACTGGATATCCCCTGAAGAAAAATGAAATTGGGACATCATCTCACACCATATACAAAAATAAATTTAAAATGCATTAAATATTTAAACACAAGACCTAAAAGTGTAAAGTTACAAGAAGATAGGGGAAAAGCTCTATCACATTGGTCTGGGGAATGATTTGTTGGGTAAGACTCTATAAGCACAGGCAACAAAAGCAAAAATGGAAAATGGGATTATATGAAACTAAAAAGCTTCTATACAGCAAGGGGAACAATCAACAGGGGAGAAACAACCCACAGAAGGGGAGAAAATATTTGCAAACCCTACATCTGTTAAGGGATTAAGGGGTTTATACCCAAATTACATAGGGAACTCAACTCAGCAAGAAAACAAACTATCCAATTAAAAAATGTGTGAAGGATCTGAACAGACATTCTCAAAAGAAGACATACAAATGGCCTACAGGTTTGTGAAAAAATGCTCAATATCACTAATTATTAGGGAAATGCAAAATAAAACCACAATGAGATATCATCTCACACTATTCTGTTAGATATTCTGTTAGAATAGCTATTATCAAAAAGACAAAGGATAACAAGTGTTGGCAGGGATGTGGAGAAAAGGGAACATCTGCACACTGTTGGTATGAATGTTAGTACAGCCATTCTAGAAAACAGTATGGAGGTTCCTCAAAACTTAAAAGCAGAATTACCATATGATCCAGCAATCCCATTTCTGGGTATATATCCAAAGGAATTGAAATTAATATGTTGAAGAGATATCTGCACTCCCATATTCATTTCAGCATTATTCACAATAGCCAAGATACAAAATAACCTAAGTGTCCATCAACAGATGGATACATGAAGAAAATGTGGTGAATATACACAAATGAATACTATACAGCTTTTAAAAAGAAGGAAACTCTATCATTCACCATAACATGGATAGAACTGGAAGACATTATGCTAAGTAAAATAACAGGCACAGAAAGACAAACACTATATGATCTCACTTACATGTGAAATCTAAAAATGTTGTTCTCATAGAAACAGGGAGTAGAAAGATGGTTATCAGAGGCTGTGGGGTGGAGAGGTTTGGAGGAGGAAGAGGGATGGGGAATGGGAAGACATTGATCAAAGGGTACAGAGTTTCAGTTAGACTGGAGGAACAACTTTTAGTGATCTAATGCATTGTATGGTGAACATGGTTAATAAATAATATATACTTCAAAATCACTAAAATATTGTTTATGTTCTTACCACAAAAAAAAAGTTGGTAATGAATATGTTAATAGCTAGAAATATTATAGAAAATATTTCTATAATGTATACATAGATCAAAATACTACATTATGCCCCATAAATACACACAATTATTATTTGTCAATTTAAAATAATAATAAAAAACTCAATTAAGGAAAAAGAATAGCAATAATCCAAAACACTGACAACAACAAATGCTGGCAAGGATGTGAAGCAAGAACTCTCATCATTGCTCATGGGAATGCAAAATGGTACGACCACTTTGGAATACAGTTTGGCAGTTTCTTACAAAACTAAACATACTTTTACCATACAATTCAACTATTGCACTTGTTGGTATTTACTCAAACAAGCTGAAACTTTATTTCCACATAAAAACCTACAATTGGATGTTTATAGCAGCTGTACTCATAATCACCAAAACTTGAAAGCAATCAAGACGTCCTTCAGTAATTAATAAGTAAACTGTGTTAAATGTAGAGAATGGGATATTATTTAGTGCTAAAAAGAAACAAGCTATCAGGTCTTGAAAATACATTTTAAAACTTTAAATGCACATTAAGTGAAAAAAGCCCGACATGAATGGTTCCATATTGTATAACTCCAACTATACAACATTCTGGAAAAGGCAAAACAATGGAGATGGTAAAAAACCAGTGTTTGCCAGGAGATGGGGGAAGGAGAAGTAAATAGCTAGAGCACAGAGGATTTTAGGGCAAAAATAATAATCAACACAGTAAACAGATAACCAACAGAATGGGAGAAAATATTTGTACACTATACATCCAACAAAAGACTAATATATAGAATTTACAAGGAATTCAAACAAATCAGCAGAAAAAACACAAGTACTCCCATTAAAAAGTGGGAAAATAACATGAACAGATATTTCTCAAAAGAAGATATACAGTCAACAAATATGTGAAAAATGCTCAACATCACCAATCACCAGAGAAATGCAAATTAAAACCACAATGAGATATCACCTTACCCCAGCCAGAATGGCCATTATTAAAAAGTCAAAAAACAATAGATGTTGGTGCAGATGGAATGAAAAGGGAAAATTTATACGCTGCTAGTGGGAATGTAAATTAGTATAATTTCCACAGAAAACAGTATGGAGATTTCTCAAATAAATAAAGGTAGATCTATCATTCAATCCAGCAATCCCACTACTGGGTATCTACCCAAAGGGAAAAAAAAGTCATTGTATCAGAAAAAAACAAAAACACCTAACGTATATGTTTATCTCAGCACAATTCACAATACCAAAGGTATGGAACCAACCTAAGTGTCCATCAACTGATGAGAGGTTAAAGAAAATGTGGTATATATACTATGGAATACTACTCATCCATAAAAAAGAACAAAATAATGTCTTTTGCAGCAACTTGGAAGAAACTGGAGGCCATTATCCTAAGTGAAGTAACTCAGGAACAAAAAAACAAATACCGCATATTCTCATTTATAAATGGGAGCAAAGCTATGAATCCAAAAAGGCATATAGAGTGATAGATATTCAGAAGTGGAGAGGGGGCAGGGAAGTGAAGGATGAAAAACTACCTGTTGGGTACAACGTATACTATTCAGGTAACAGGTACAACACTAAAAGCCCAGACTTCACCACTATATAATTCAGCCATGTAACCAAAACCCACTTGTACCCCTGAAGCTATTGAAATAAAAAATATTAGATAAATATCTTTCTCTACAAAAAATAACAAAAAACAAAGCCTATATTAAAAAAAAGAAGAAGCTATATTGCTTCTAAATAGACACGTCTTCCCACCCCTGCAAAAAAAAAAAGAAATAAGAGTTTAGTGAAAATAAACATGTTTAGAAAAAGAGGAATGCAGTTGGAAATATTCTCTCCTGAAATTTGGCTGTTTCTTTAAGACATGTGGCAGCATCCAGTCCATCAAAGGTGTATTAGTCCTGAGCCTTTGAACCCAAAGTTGACCCTGAAGATCACACAGACAATTTACAAAGATTACCAAGGAAGTTTAGAGAGAATCTCTATTTCCACAGGATGGAAATGAGCAGAACTATTTCAGTGACTTTTAGACTCTGCATCATTTGTCTTATAACAAAGGCATACCTTTAGATTGTTTCAAAAAGGCAATTCGATTTGCTGCCTTGATGAGATGTGTATTACAAATGATGAATGGATTCCTAAAGAGATTGAAAAAAATGACCCAAAATAGAAAGCAGAGAGGGAAAAGGGGTAGGAAATCTAAAAAGACAGAAAAACCTGTTACCAAAGGCCAAGTGAATGAAAACAAAGAGTGAATAGAAGCTTTTGACACAGAAGAAGAAAAGAATCTCGGAAACACTCTAGTAAAAGGTAAGCCATCTGGGAAGTATAAATTATACAGTCTAAGGAAAACAAACTGGTATGATACTTTAATATTAATTTTTAAGAATTCATCTTCAAAATCATTTTATAAGGGCAAAATCAACAACGTAGTAGGTATAAAAAGGTAAGCTTTAAATGTATATACATGTATATATATGATATAAAGTACATATCTCAGCACTTTTCAAGAGTCTCTGAGATTATTTTTCAGACTATATTATAGGTACATGTTTTACACAGTAGTGTCAGATCTTCTAAAAGGATAAATTTAAAAGATTAGGACTCTCGGGAGCAAGATGGCTGAATAGGAACAGCTCCAGTCTCCAGCTCCCAGCGCGAGCAACACAGAAGACAGGTGATTTCTGCATTTTCAACTGAGGTACTGGGTTTATCTCACTAGGAAGTGCCGGACAATCAGTGCTGGTCAGCTGTTGCAGCCCGACCAGTGAGAGCTGAAGCAGGGCGAGGCATCACCTCACCTGGGAAGCGCAAGGGGGAAGAGAATCCCTTTTCCTAGCCAGGGGAACTGAGACACACAACACCTGGAAAATCGGGTAATTCCCACCCCAATACTGCGCTTTAAGCAAACGGGCACACCAGGAGATTATATCCCACACCTGGCCAGGAGGGTCCCACACCCATGGAGCCTTCCTCATTGCTAGCACAGCAGTCTGCCATCTAACTGCAAGGCAGCAGCGAGGCTGGGGGAGGGGCGCCCGCCATTGCTGAGGCTTAACTAGGTAAACAAAGCCCTGGGAAGATCGAACTGGGTGGAGCTCACAGCAGCTCAAGGAGGCCTGCCTGTCTCTGTAGACTCCACCTCTGGGGACAGGGCACAGCTAAACAACAACAACAACAACGAAAGCAGCAGAAACCTCTGCAGATGCAAACGACTCTGTCTGACAGCATTGAAGAGAGCAGTGGATCTCCCAACATGGAGGTTGAGATCTGAGAACGGACAGACTGCCTGCTCAAGTGGGTCCCTGACCCCTGAGTAGCCTAACTGGGAGACATCCTCCACTAGGGGAGACCGACACCCCACACCTCACACGGTGGAGTACACCCCTGAGAGGAAGCTTCCAAAGCAAGAATCAGACAGGTACACTTGCTGTTCAGCAGTATTCTATCTTCCGGAGCCTCTGCTGCTGACACCCAGGCAAACAGGGTCTGGAGTGGACCTCAAGCAATCTCCAACAGACCTACAGCTGAGGGTCCTGACTGTTAGAAGGAAAACTAACAAACAGGAAGGACACCCACACCACAACCCCATCAGTATGTCACCATCATCAACGACCAGAGGCAGATAAAACCGCAAAGATGGGGAAAAAGCAGGGCAGAAAAGCTGGAAATTCAAAGAATAAGAGCGCATCTCCCCCTCCAAAGGAATGCAGCTCATCACCAGCAACGGATCAAAGCTGGACGGAGAATGACTTTGACGAGATGAGAGAAGAAGGCTTCAGTCCATCAAATTTCTCAGAGCTAAAGGAGGAATTACATACCCAGTGCAAAGAAACTAAAAATCTTGAAAAAAGAGTGGAAGAATGGATAACCAGAATAATTAACGCAGAGAAGGTCATAAACGAACTGACAGAGATGAAAACCATGACACGAGAAATACGTGACAAATGCACAAGCTTCAGTATCCCACTCGAGCAACTGGAAGAAAGAGTATCAGCGATTGAGGATCAAATGAATGAAATGAAGCAAGAAGAGAAACCTATAGAAAAAAGAAGGAAAAGAAATGAACAAAGCCTGCAAGAAGTATGGGATTATGTAAAAAGACCAAATCTACGTCTGATTGGGGTGCCTGAAAGTGAGAGAGAAAATGGAACCAAGTTGGAAAACACTCTTCAGGATATCATCCAGGAGAACTTCCCCAACCTAGTAGGGCAGGCCAACATTCAAATTCAGGAAATACAGAGAACGCCACAAAGATACTCCTCCAGAAGAGCAACTCCAAGACACATAATTACCAGATTCACCAAAGTTGAAATGAAGGAAAAAATCTTAAGGGCAGCCAGAGAGAAAGGTCGGGTTACCCACAAAGGGAAGCCCATCAGACTAACAGCAGATCTCTCGGCAGAAACTCTACAAGCCAGAAGAGAGTAGGGGCCAATATTCAACATTCTTAAAGAATTTTAAACCCAGAATTTCATATCCAGCCAAACTATGTTTCATAAGTGAAAGAGAAATAAAATCCTTTACAGATAAGCAAATGCTTAGAGATTTTGTCACCACCAGGCCTGCCTTACAAGAGACCCTGAAGGAAGCACTAAACATGGAATGGAACAACTGGTACCAGCCATTGCAAAAACATCCCAAATTGTAAAGACCATCGAGGCTAGGAAGAAACTGCATCAACTAACGAGCAAAATAACCAGTTAATATCATAATGGCAGGATCAAGTTCACACATAACAATATTAACATTGGCCAGGCGCAGTGGCTCAAGCCTGTAATCCTAGTGCTTTGGGAGGCTGAGACGGGTGGATCACGAGGTCAGGAGATCGAGACCATCCTGGCTAACCCGGTGAAACCTCGTCTCTACTAAAAAATACAAAAAAACTAGCCGGGTGAGGTGGCGGGAGCCTGTAGTCCCAGCTACTGGGGAGGCTGAGGCAGGAGAATGGCGTTAACCTGGGAGGCAGAGCTTGCAGTGAGCCAAGATCTGGCCACTGCACTCCAGCCTGGGCAACAGAGTGAGACTCTGTCTCAAAAAAAAAAAAAAAATTAACCTTAAATGTAAATGGACTAAATGCTAAAATTAAAAGACACAGACTGGCATATTGGATAAAGAGTCAAGACCCATCAGTCTGCTGTATTCAGGAGACCCATCTCACATGCAGAGACATACATAGGCTCAAAATAAAGGGATGGAGGAAGATCTACCAAGCAAACGGAGAACAAAAAAAAGCAGGGGTTGCAATACTAGTCTCTGATAAAACAGACTTTAAACCATCAAAGATCAAAAGAGACAAAGAAGGCCATTACATAATGGTAAAGGGATCAATTCAACAGGAAGAGCTAACTATCCTAAATATATATGCACCCAATATAGGAGCACCCAGATTCATAAAGCAAGTCCTTAGAGACTTACAAAGGGACTTAGACTCCCATACAATAACAATGGGAGACCTCAACGCCCCACTGTCAACATTAGACAGATCAATGAGACAGAAAGTTAACAAGGATATCCAGGAATTGAACTCATCTCTGCAGCAAGCAGACCTAATAGACATCTATAGAACTCTCCACTCCAAATCAAAAGAATATACATTCTTCTCAGCACCACATCACACTTATTCCAAAATTGACCACATAATTGGAAGTAAAGCTGTCCTCAGCAAATGTAAAAAAACAGAAATTATAACAAACTATCTCTCAGACCACAGTGTGATCAAACTAGAACTCAGGACTAAGAAACTCAATCAAAACCACTCAACTACATGGAAACTGAGTAACCTGCTCCTGAATGACTACTGGGTACATAACGAAATGAAGGCAGCAATAAAGATGTTCTTTGAAACCAATGAGAACAAAGATACAACATACCAGAATCTCTGGGACACATTTAAAGCAGTGTGTAGAGGGAAATTTATAGCACTAAGTGCCCACAACAGAAAGCAGGAAAGATCTAAAATTGACACTCTAACATTACAATTAAAAGAACTAGAGAAGCAGGAGCAAACACATTCAAAAGCTAGCAGAAGGCAAGAAATAACTAGGATCAGAGCAGAACTGAAGGAGATAGTGACACAAAAAACCCTCCAAAAAATCAATGAATCCAGGAGTTGGTTTTTTGAAAAGATCAACAAAATTGATCGACCGCTAGCAAGACTAATGAAGAAGAAGAGGGAAGAATCAAATAGACACAATAAAAAATGATAAAGGGGATATCACCACCGACCCCACAGAAATACAAACTACCATCAGAGAATACTATAAACACCTCTACGCAAATAAACTAGAAAATCTAGAAGAAATGGATAATTTCCTGGACACTTACACTCTCCCAAGACTAAACCAGGAAGAAGCTGAATCCCTGAATAGACCAATAGCAGGCTCTGAAGTTGAGGCAATAATTAATAGCCTACCAACCAAAAAAAGTCCAGGACCAGATGGATTCACAGCTGAATTCTACCAGAGGTACAAGGAGGAGCTGGTACCATTCCTTCTGAAACTATTCCAATCAATAGAAAAAGAGGGAATCCTCCCTAATTCATTTTATGAGGCCAACATCGTCCTGATACCAAAGCCTGGCAGAGATACAACAAAAAAAGAGAATTTTAGACCAATATCCCTGATGAACATCGATGCAAAAATCCTCAAGAAAATACTGGCAAACCGGATCCAGCAGCACATCAAAAAGCTTATCCACCATGAACAAGTGGGCTTCATCCCTGGGATGCAAGGCTGGTTCAACATACGCAAATCAATAAACGTAATCCAGCATATAAACAGAACCAAAGACAAAAACCACATGATTATCTCAATAGATGCAGAAAAGGCCTTTGACAAAATTCAACAGCCCTTCATGCTAAAA